>NC_050178.1:24900902-24970902 GCF_008315115.2 Sander lucioperca | reverse complement strand
GAGGTAGAGATGGAGCCGGAACCGGCACAACAGAGCCAGGGCAGGAATGCGTTTCTATCTTGGAAATTCAAACAGCATTTCACATTAAAGAAAGAACAGGGAGAACAAAATATAACTGTGCAGTGCAACCCCTTGCCAGCAACCAACCTCCTTTCAGCGTCCAAATTACTCCACCTCCAACCTGAAGAAGCATCTTAAAGTAAGTTATTTTTTTAATTAGCCAAGGGTAGTCGTCTGCTGTAGTTTTACTGGTCACCTTGCTATTTTGTAGTTGACGTGTGACTTTACATTCTCCTACGTGCTGATTTACTAGCCCCAGAGCCGTTGAAAGACTGACTAGCCCCGTTTGACATGCTAGCTAACGTTAGCTAAAATTAGCTCGTGGTAGCTTAGACTGCGGTTAGATTTTTGTAGTATACAGTTTGGGACTACAAATACAAAAATCTATCTGCTTGTTCAGGTAGACATTCAGCCAGTTGGAACAGAAGAACACACCAGAACAGGCCTGTTTAAAAGCTGTATGTGATGACTGCATTCCTAGACTTATAAAATGCAATTCAATGTGGAAGTAATCCAAGTATTCAGAATACGTTACTCAGACTGAGTAACGTAACGGAATATGTTACAAATTACATTTTTGGGCATGTATTCTGTATTCTGTAACGGAATACGTTTTGAAAGTATCCTTCCCAACACTGATCATTTCATATGAATTGTGTAGAAGTTTTGTAAACGAAATTGTACGAACCCGTGACGATTCATGAGAATGCGTTGAAGACATACAGCCAACTGAAGTACATACTGTAGATGTTGTACTCTCCAGTACACAGGATATCATTAACATCACATTTTCTGGATTGATTTCTTTTCAAATAAAGGACTGGCAGCAGAGTTTTCATTCATATTATTTTAATGGTGCTAAATTCTCCTTTTTTCGCCTCTATAATAATATGTCATTGGGGATCGGCCCTTAGTGCCAGCAACAGGGGACTATATTAAACATGAGACCGCTGTGGCACCAACACGATGACTTCCTGTATTTCAGCGAGGAGAGAGCGAGCAACAAAAAAAAGAAACAAAATCACTTCCTCTGGGAGCGTTTTTGCAGCCGTATCAGCTGTCAAATGAACTCCGGTGCCGCTCATATTGGGACCTAAACAGAGTACAGGTATGTTTTGTTAAATTTTTATTGCACGTCGCCCTTTGCATGAAACCTAAGCCCAGTGGGTAAATACAGAGTTATGCCATTTTCAACAATGCCCTCCCGTTAGCGGCTGAATAAACTGCCCCAAAGTCCATGTACACAATTATGTCACTTCCTGCATAAAATGTTACCGCGTGCCCCCGAGCCTCACAGTTCAACTCAGTCAACGAAATATTGATGAATGTCCTGAACTTTTAGCGTTTTTGTACAGTGGCAGCAGAACTTTTTTTCTTTTTTTGTTAAAACCCTCTTAATGTCAGGAAGGAGCTAAAAGGCTAAAAGTTCAACATGAGCAGGCTGTAAAAGGAAACTACTGAGGCTCTGCAGTGGCTACATCAGCGTCCACACAGACTCCATCTGTAACTGTATATACCGCCCGTGTAAAAGCAGAACCAATCGGGCAACAATAACTCAGATTTGAGTGAATGATGTTTCCACTGAATGAACTCTGGCTTCAGGAAACACCGGGAAAGATGGTGGAATTGTGGGAAAAGGGTTTCAAAAGTCAAGAAAAAAAAAACCGTTTCCTGATAGTTATGAATGACTTTGTGTGAGGATAAATCCACCGGCTTGTCTCAAGTGAACCCAAACAAACGTGTCTGTTATTAATAGTGAGATTATCTGATTTATGGCCTCCAGTGTTTTGAAAAACACAGAATTACATACACCAGTAAACACATCCAACACACACGCACGCATGCATGCACACACACACACACACACACACACACACACACACACACATAGACAGACACACACACACACACACACACACACACAGACACATAGACAGACACATGCACACACACACACACACACACACACACACACACACACACACACACACGCACACACACAGATGTTTGTTTCACTATCTTTGTGGGGACCCGTCATTGACATAATGCATTCCCTAGCCCCTTACCCTAACCTTAACCATCACCACTAAATGCCTAACCTTAACCCTTACCCTCACCCTAACCATAACCTAATTCTAACCCTAATCCTAAAACCAAGTCATAACCCTCAAACAGACCTTTAACCTTGTGGGGTCCAGCATTTTGGGCCCCACAAGGCTGTGCAGACCCCACAAGTATACTGTATTCCCCGGTTTTTGGACCCCACGAATATAGTAAAACAAGCACACACACACAGACACACACACACACACACACACACACACACACACACACACACACACACACATACACACACACACACACACACACACACACACACACACACACACAGACGCACGCATACACATACACACACACAGACACATACACACACACACACACACACACACCTACACACACACACACACACACACACACACACACACACACATACAAATACAAATACACACACACAGACACACACATACACACACACACACATACAAATACAAATACACACACACACAGACACACACACATACACACACACACACACACACACACACAGACGCATGCACACACACACACACACACACACACACACACACACACACACACACACACACACACATACAAATACAAATACACACACACATACACACACTAACACACACTCACACAGACACAGACACACAAAGACACACACACACACACACACACACACACACACACACACACATACAAATACAAATACACACACACAGACACACACACATACACACACACACACAGACGCATGCACACACACACACACACACACACACACACACACACACACACACACACACACACACACACATACAAATACAAATACACACACACATACACACACTAACACACACTCACACAGACACAGACACACAAAGACACACACACACACACACACACACACACACACACACACACACACAGAAAAACCACAGCAATGCACATGTTGTGTACATTCAAACAAACTCACACATTTTTGAAACCAGTCATAGCTTTGACAAAAAGATGCCTTGCAGATGTAAAAGTGTGCGTGTGTGTCATAACCAGACATCCAGAGGATGACTATCGCTAAATGTTTTTTTTTTAACTTAAACAGGAACAGCAGTTGTTTCCCTTATTCTCCACCAGGTACTTTCCATTTCAGACTGCAGCTTATAAAATACACATTGTTTGCTAAATTTGATAATAAATTTGGAAGCGCCTTCACTTCCACGTCTTTCCATTTAAATGTAGTTGTGTGTTCTTTCTTTTTGAGTCTTCCTCTCGTTGTAGTCCTTCAAACTTCTTCTTATTCCTCCATCAACTTTTTGTGTGTATCTATCTGCAGTTTTTGCAGAACGTGCACAAAAACGGCGTGATGCATATACGTATACGATAGCAGTGAGCCCACATATTTCACAGTATTTGAAATCGCAAATAAAAGCGATTTCATGCAATCGAAAATGTGGACATTAAAGAAGTCCACATTGTCACTTTATTCCGACCTTTAGTGACACTTTTTCAGACATTTTTGTCGCCTTTTTTAGTCTATCTTTTTGACACTTTTTCCGATGTTTTTGAAGTTTTTCATAACATTTTCTAAAGTTAAGTAACTGAGCAGCTTTGTATGAGAGATATTGTATTGGGCCTAACAGAAGATGTTATGTATTTTAAGTGTAGCTACACACATTATTTCCGTTTTTTAATTATGAGACAAAGTCTGGGCAACAACCTGCCATAACTTTTTCTGTTATTTTACAGATTTATAATGTTGGACTTTCTCATCTAATATCTCAAAAACAATAAGCGCTAAAGACATCAAACTTGGCACACTGGGTCCCAATAATGTTGCCCTCTTTTTAATAAAAAAAAATGGGACCAAAAGCACCACCAAGTGACAAGTTAGGAAGCCTTTTTGTAATATAACTCATGACCAGTAAGATGTCAAATAAATACTTCTATAGATTCCCTTAAATCAAGACCGAGAGATTTTGGTTTGATTGATTTTTTTTTATTTCTGTTTGACTTGATTCACTTACATTTTTTGCCATTTTATCACCTATTGGCAATAACCAGGTTAAGGCCAAATGTACGTTTATTTTAGCTGCTGACTTTGACCATAACAATCAATCAATTTTTTTATTTTGTCAGGTAAAATAGTACAAGTGCAATTCCAGTCAAATGTTGTTCCATGAACTCCTTAGGCAAGGCAAGGCAGCTTTATTTGTATAGCACATTTTAACAACAGGGCAATGCAAAGTGCTTTACATAAAAACGATTAAAATACAAGAATAAAAGTTACAGTGCAGTATAAGAAATTAAACATTAAAGAGCAGTTAAAAACAATAAAAAACATAAAAGCAGATAAAATACGAGATTTTAGGCTGCTAGTATGGGACAATGTATAAGCCATTGTTCTATACACGTAATCCACCCGTAATCCTTGCCATTCCCAGAATGGGCCGGTCCCACAGGTCTTAATTTTTAATTTATCTTTATATGCTTATATAGATTTTCATACAGTTTCAACAATGCAACTTAAGTATAAGAAATGAACAATTATTTAAAGAAAGGCAACATCAAAAAGAAAGGTCTTCAGCCTTGATTTAAAAGAACTGAGAGTTGCAGCAGACCTGCAGTTTTCTGGGAGTTTGTTCCAGATATGTGGAGCGTAAAAACTAAATGCTGCTTCCCCCTGTTTAGTTCTGACTCTGGGGACAACAAGCAGACCTGTCCCAGACCACCTGAGAGGTCTGGGTGGTTCATAGTGTAGTAGTAGATCAGAAATGTATTTTGTCCCTAAACCATTTAGTGATTTATAAACCAGCAGAAGTATTTTTAAATCAATTCTTTGAGGCACTGGAAGCCAGTGCAAAGACTTCAGAACTGGAGTGATGTGATCCACTTTCTTGGTCTTAGTGAGGACTCAAGCAGCAGCGTTCTGAATCAGCTGCAGCTGTCTGATTGATATTTTAGGGAGACCTGTAAAGACTCCGTTACAGTAGTCTAGTCTACTGAAAATAAAAGCATGGACAAGTTTTTCCAAATCCTGCTGAAACATAAGTCCTTTAACCCTTGATATATTCTTAAGGTGGTAATAGGCTGACTGTGTAATTGTCTTAAACTTGCTTATCCATGTAGTCAGTGTCACTACCCGATGTGAGTCGAGTGCAGATGTGAGTTGCGCATGCGTCACTTTGCGACAATGTTTTGCTGTTAGCCACAGAATAATGAGATAGGTACATTACATAGCAGTAATTTATTATTTAGCGTAAGGCATCACATTTTCACACCATTATCCCTGATGTCAGTTCTAGGTTAGAGACTGAAGTAGCTACAAGAACCTGCTAACGAGAGACTTCTGTAATGTCAATACAATAAAAATCACCCTACACAACGACATTGGTTCACTGCTGGTTACAAGTTAGCAATCAAGCACAACAAAGGCTGTCATTTGAATGGCGTTTTGAGCTAACGTTAGCAATCAAACAATCATAGATAGCTAAAACAGTTTTGAAATGATTTCCATCTTCTGTTATTGTTTGTAATGAGAAAAGTTTATTATTTTATGGATGTCACAAATTTCAGTATGACACAGACGCCCATCTTGCTTGCAGCCAGATCCCTTGGTGTTATGCTGTAAACAGTTTAAATCTGAGCATGCGCAACTCACATCTGCACTCGACTCACATCGGGTAGTGATCGGGATTGTTTCTCCTATCCCAGAATGCATCTGTGGTGTAGCCAGACCTTACTCCACAGAGCTGGCTACACCACACATGCAGGCATTGGCAAAGCCTTTAGCCATTTTATTGGCTCCATTTGGACTTCTGGAGAACTAACTAACTTTGGCCATAACTAGTCAATGTTTAACCAAATGTAAAACGTTAATATTAGTGGCTAACTTTGGCCATAATCAAGGCAATGTTAACTGAATGTAAAATGTTAAAGGTCCCATGGCATGAAAATGTCACTTTATGAGGTTTTTTAACATTTATACATTTTAACATTCCCCCAGCCTGCCTATGGTCCCCCAGTGGCTAGAAATGGCGATAGGTGTAAACCAAGCCCTGGGTATCCTGCTCTGCCTGGCTCTAGTGGCTGTAATTCTGCACCAAGGCTGAATTTCGGGAAAGAGACTTCAGATACAGTATTAGGGCACCACTAAGGTCTATGTAAAAGAGACTTCAGATACAGTATTAGGGGACCACTAAGGTCTATATAAAAGAGACTTCAAATACAGTATTAGGGGACCACTAAGGTCTATATAAAAGAGACTTCAGATACAGTATTAGGGGACCACTAAGGTCTATATAAAAGAGACTTCAGATACAGTATTAGGGGACCACTAAGGCCTATATAAAAGAGACTTCAGATACAGTATTAGGGTACCACTAAGGTCTATATAAAAGAGACTTCAGATACAGTATTAGGGGACCACTAAGGTCTATATAAAAGAGACTTCAGATACAGTATTAGGGGACCACTAAGGTCTATATAAAAGAGACTTCAGATACAGTATTAGGGGACCACTAAGGTCTATATAAAAGAGACTTCAGATACAGTATTAGGGGACCACTAAGGTCTATATAAAAGAGACTTCAGATACAGTATTAAGGTACCACTAAGGCCTATATAAAAGAGACTTCAGATACAGTATTAGGGGACCACTGAGGTCTATATAAAAGAGACTTCAGATACAGTATTAGGGGACCACTAAGGTCTATATAAAAGAGACTTCAGATACAGTATTAGGGGACCACTGAGGTCTATATAAAAGAGACTTCAGATACAGTATTAGGGGACCACTAAGGCTATATAAAAGAGACTTCAGATACAGTATTAGGGGACCACTAAGGCTATATAAAAGAGACTTCAGATACAGTATTAGGGGACCACTAAGGTCTATATAAAAGAGACTTCAGATACAGTATTAGGGGACCACTAAGGTCTATATAAAATAGACTTCAGATACAGTATTAGGGGACCACTAAGGCCTATATAAAAGAGACTTCAGATACAGTATTAGGGGACCACTAAGGCCTATATAAAAGCATCCAAAAAGCAGCAGGTCATGGGACCTTTAATATTAGCTGCTAACTTTGGCCATAACAAGTCAATGTTATTTTAACTTTAACTTGTGCATGACGTAGCGAGAGCTGTGGAGATAGGTCTCACACACACACACACACGCATGCAGGTATTGGTGTAGCCTTTAGCCATTTTATTGGCTCCATTTGGACCTCTGGAGAACCTGCGATGAACCTTTAACTTTCCAGAGTGCGCAGCAGCGACCCTGCGCCTCAAACAGTAAAGTGAAATGGCTGTGAGACCTCGGCCCTCCGCCCACCCATCAGAGGGTAACTGTTAAAGTGCAGGATAAGTGTTTTTATCTGTTCATCTGAACCTTGCAGCCTGCAGCCGCTGTTCCTCAGAGCTTTCCCCAACAAAGGCTGCTTTATCCCTCTCATGTCGACAACCTTCCCTTTCTGTTACCCCCTACTTCTGTAACATAGAGTTGTATTGTTGAAATCAGACCTCCAGCATCATGGTCAGAGAGAAGTAATGAGTTCAATTTGTGGGGTGAACACAATGTTTCACCTGCTCTCCCTCACTGCTTTTATAACCCGGGGTTTTTGATATTTAGAGATACTGAATAATAAACTGATTATTGCATTTACATTTTTTCCCAAAAGCTGTTCCATGTGAGTGTTTCTCAGAGTCAAACAAAGCCACTTTGTCCTTCGCCATCAACAGCCCTTCGTGTTGTTGTCATAATAAAATCCTACAATGGAAATACACTACAGTCCTCTGCAGAAATTACACACAGGCTGCAAAATTAAAGGGAACCTATAGAGCGGTGAAGTCCCTCCCCTTCTGGTGGACCTTGTGGGACCTTATTTCGGAAAAAATATGAACAGTGATGAACGGGAACAGACATGGCTGATGCACAGGCTACAGTGCACCGCAACTCCATTACGCTAGTCTGGCTATCACCAGACCAAGCTCAATCTTTTAAGATTGAACATTAGTCTGGGGAGTCTGCTCTGTATTTTCTACTGCACAAGAGGTTGTTCAAATGACTCTGTATGCAATTGGATAGTCCTTCAACCAATCAGACCACAACAACGGGGTTTGAGCTGAGCTCCATTCTTTTGGCCACCAGCAGGGGTAGCTGGTAACTTAGGCTTTTACCAAAGCCGGTCGGTAGTAAGGTAAACACATCCTTCTTTTGTAGGAATTGTTCCAGGGCAAGTTACTTTTCCGTTTTCAGAGAAAACTTGCCTTTGAAAATCTTTTAAAACAGCAGCGACAGCGACATCAACGGGTTGCTGCGGTTCGGTGTGCGCCATGTTGAATGTAAACAAGAAGCAACTTGCCTTTGCTTTTCTATCGTCATCATGTTAAACCCGCCAATAGCGTGCCAGATGGATAAGTCAGTTTGTGATTGGTTCCCGCAGATTTGTAACGAAGCAGGATAGAATAATGTACAGGTTTCCAGCCTGAGCTGCAGGGAGAAATCAAATCGCCGGTAGATCGGGCGGGGTTTACCCAGTCTACACTACGCACCTTGTGCCACAAGTGTACGGCGCTGATGGGACCCGTATCCCGATCCTTCCCGCATCAGATGAATACCGGGAATATAGTCATGTGAGTTACATGTTCGTTACATCACAACTTATTCGGCAAAGCTGTTTCCATCTCCCATTTTGCGCATTAACTCTTTTTCGAAAAAAGGCAAAAACCACCTCAAGCGAGCGCAAAACCTTTTTTGCGAATTTGAGGACTTTTTTTTTTCAGAATTTTTCTGTTTCCATCAACATTTTCTAATGCGATACTTCAAAATGCAGATACAAATATGTTGATGAAAACCCAACTGCGGACTCTCAAATAAATTAAAAATCTTTCTCTATTTCCTTTTTTCTCTTCCTTCTCTTTTCTCCTCTGGCTTCTTAGTTCTTTTTTTGCTCTCTTCTCCTCTCCCTTTCTCTTCCTTCCTCTTTCTTCTTCTTCCTCTGGAGGGAGCGGAGAGGCCTCCTAGTGATCCCGAATCTCGCTGACATTTTTTTACCCTGTTGCTCGTCATAAAGAAAACAGTGTTCTTCTCTCTGCAAGGTGCTGGGCAAACACAGCCGCCGCCAGAATAAGAAAATATCGGTTCTCTCCAAGGCAATTTCCTTCAAAGCAGAGTTTTCCTCGAAATGTTCGGTTCTGAAGTCCCTCACCCCGCCTCGCCCCCATGTTCTGCAAAAGGCTGAGAAAGAAAGCGAGAGAAAGAGGCTTTTCTAACGTGATTTATGGCAAGGGAGGGTTTGCTTGATGGTTATTATTTGTCAGTACAGAGACACATGAGATGAGAGAAGGGCTGAGAGCGACAGCCTGTTTGTTTGCACCCAACACATGTATTCATATCCGAGCACTTGTTTGTTTGTACGTGTTTGTGTCGGTGTACACAACGGGGTAACAGAACCATGTTTTCAATAGACTTGATAAGTTAAGTAAAAACAGCGGACACCATGGGAAACGACATGATTGGTAGAACTGTATGATTGGTACAAAATAAGCCTCGCATTGCCAGACCTTCCTCCACAGCGCTGCGGAGGAAGGTCTGGCGAGTCCACACAGCATTCCTGGATGGGAGAAAAACATGCTCTGGTTTGTTGGCATTTCTTTAAAGGGATGGTTCGGAGTAATTTCACCCTAGGGTCCTTTGCACCATGACCTCGAGCCAAACCCCCCCCCCAGAAGCTTTTTTCCCTTGGTCTAACATTGGTCGAGTTAGCGCTATCAGCTGATTAGCTTAGTGCAGGCGCTAATGGAACCAATTACCGTAATCGTAAATTACCCCACTAATAATGCCCAGAATGGTACCAAACTTCTACAGTAGTACAAATAGGTTCTGTACTCATAAAACGAGGCTTTGGAAAGTTTGTAAGTACACCAGGAGTTTATTTAAATGATACCTGATGGCTTGGTCTCTACGAGCAGCCGGTGGTGAGACGGCAGTAAGACGAGTGCTTAAGGACCGTCTACAAACTACGACACCGAAAAGAGATACAACAAAAATATTTATTAATTTAACATTTTTTTTTTAAAGTAAGTGCTGTAGTACAACTAGCAGGAGACAAGTTATAATTGAGGTAAGTTTGGAGACACTACCTTATTTAATCATCCGGACGGAGCCATGGTGCCTCTGCAAAATAGTCTCGGGAAAGAACTTGTTTTGGTGGAACATGTGTACGTTCAAAAGTAGTTTTAGTCGTGCAACAGAAAACTCAGATTGGACAGATAGTCTAGCTAGTTGTCAGTTAACCATAGTCCTCAGAAATCCACCAGAGTTTAGAACGCCAACACAAAGAAAGCAGAAGGGGAAATGAGAAAATGAGGGACATACGGCGGTATTCCTGGCGACACCTGAACAATCCAGGAAAATGGAACGTCGTCGATATAGACTACAGCCGGTGTAAACAGACAAATTGGAGATCATCGCTGCCGTTGGTCTTCTTTCCCTTGTTCCTAGGCCATATGAAGCGAACAAGTGTGAAAGCAGAGAAAGAGAACGGTATGATTGGTACTAAACTGTCTCTGTGGTCGTGGCGGCCTCTTTTAAAGAACCACAGATGTGCTCAAAGGGACATCAAGTGTAAAAGTTGATGAACTCCAGCTTTCTGCAATTCCCCAACCTCATGTCTCTTCTGACTACAGTATATTCTAGGATTGTGACCCTGCAGGGCAACACAGATTCTTTGGCGTTGCCAGTTGGCTATGGGGCGGAGAAAAGGCCCGGCCCAGGGTTGGAGCTCTTTTCCAGGATCTCGTTTTTCCCACACTAAGGCACAACATCTCAATGGTTAACACAGTTCCACAGTTACAGTACAAAACAGACTGAAACTAAGCAACTTCGACTCTGAGTTATTTTTAATGAGCTAGTTTTTACTTGTAATGAAGAATGGAAGAGATTGGAGAGCTTCTTGGAACTTATATTAGTGATAAAAAGGTGGTGCGCTTTGCAAGGGGACATGAACAAATCCAATAGATATCAAAGGAGGAAACTCGTCTTTAAGAAAAATATATATAAAATGCCTTCAACCCTCGTGTCGTCTTGACCGTGAACTTAAAATTAAAAATGATCTTTTTCTGACGTTTTTCTTGCTTTTTTCAACGCTTTGTTTCAATAATGGCCAATAAACCTAACTTAAATGACATTATACCTAATTTTTGAGTTTAAAAAAAGCAGTAATTATGAATTATTTTCACTAATAGTTAAGATGAGAGGATGTTGAGTGGATCACTGGTTTATGTCAAAGTTTAGTCAGGACACTTTTTTAAAACCTTTATTTTTTATTTTTCAAATGCTATAAAATTGAATAAAGAACTCCAAATTCAATGGAAGTAATGATTCATTTTACAACGTTCATGCATGCATCCAGGTTATTTTGGGGCAATTTGGTTGAAAGAAACCCATATTTGTGATATAAAAAAAAGCTTTTAAACAGAAGGGTTAATGCATTTGGCACATTCTCATTGACTCATTCTCATTGAGATGATAAAAACGTGTTTTGGCGTCGAGCCTTCTTCGGGACGTTCCAGGCACAGGAGTAGTGGGGTAAAACAAGCACCAGGTGTGAGCACATCAACAGGTGCAGACAATCAGCAATCAAGGTCAGACCTCTACAACAGCGTTCACTCAGTCCATCACAAAAAATGAATGTTGTCGGCAGGGGGAATCGTCCCCAGAGACACACAGGCTGACCTCTCAAGACAAAGACAAACACTAAAAGGAAAACAAGACTAAAGAAAAGAGGAGAGACACGTCTTAAAGGCATACTATGTAACTTTTCCATCTTCGGTCCCCGTACAGGTTGTCTCATTTGAACTACAGGGAAAAGTTACATAGTATGCCTTTAACCAATTTAGTATACCAAACAGAAAACAGTCTACAAGAAGTGACTAAAATCTAAATCTCATTCAGTCCATAAATGTGTGTTTGAATGTTTATCTGATGAGCAGGTGGCACCTTGTACGGCAGCCTTGGCCGCAGTATATGAATGTGTATGAATGGTGAATGGTAAAGCCCTGCATTTCAGCCCGAGCCTGACAGTGCCCGACTTAGGCCTCCTGCACGCTGCCTGCGTGGCGTGAGCGTGTCAGCTGCATGGCTAAATAATAAATATAAAAAATAAAAAATAATAAAAAAAAATAATAATAATAAATAATTATCGATTTTCAAATATTGCACCTGTCAATACAGAATGAAATATTCTGTAGCCTATTTGCCGTCAATACTGCCGACGTTGTCTTTGTTGTAATCAAATCAGTATATATTTATCAATGGGAAACATCCATGTGTACAGACAAGGCTAGGAGCAGGGTCCGTGTACTTCGTGGCCAACGGATTTTCGTTTTGAAAGGAAAAAAACAAAAATGAAAAACGGCCAGTTTCCCAATTACCATTAGTAAATAGGAAAACAAAAAACGGAAAACAACCCATTATTCGTTTTTTGTTTTGATATTAAAAATCGGAAAACGAAAAACAATCTCGTTATCCGATTGTCTTTGATGTATTTGTAGATGGAACTCGGAAATTAAAATGTGTGTATAAATCGTATTCCTTTTTCCGTACCGCCTGTAAAATCCGTTCTGTGCACTGCCTGATCAGTTCTACGCTTCCGCGAACACCGGCAAACTTCACAGCTCTATGCACGCATTGGCGTAAGGATGTTTGGACATTCCTGGTTACCGGAAGAAAACATTAGACAGTTACAGTCACAGTAGACCGTTATGATGGCAGAGATGAAGTTTACAAGGTGTTTGCTGGAGTTGCCTAAAGTATATGTTAATGATATACGAAGCGTCGTCTGGCCATCCAGTACAACACCATGTAGCAAATTAAATAAAGACTTCAAATTTTACGTTTCGTCATTTCTTTGCAACTTTGAAGGTAATTTGCTAACGCTAGCTAGCCTGAGCTAGAAGCCTTGCTTTGGTGTTATAAGTCATGACTCCGTCCTGCTTCAGGTTAACCATGTTTTAAATAAAGTTTAAGCATGTTTAAACCTCTCACTTCATGTGTTTGTACTTTTATGAAAGTATCAGGTAAAAACAGGGCTACAAATGAGACCTCTGTGAGAGACCAGCTAACTCCTAGCAAACTATTATGTAGCTCAATGCTGGACATTTCACCCCTAATTCCGGTCACTTTACTGTATTTGTATTTGTTTAGTATTTGGTTTAGAAGCCTTTATTGGTGATTTTTACGGTACAAAGTCCTGCTACATACGTAAATAGCTAGCTATATGCTCCGCTATGTCGCGTTAGCATGCAGCTACAATAGTTAGCTATGAGTATGCTAACGTTAGATTGTAGTGGAACGAAGCAGCACTTTCTAACGTCAAAAATCACAGATAAAGGCTTCTGAACCAAACACTACACAATCGCACATGTTTCAGCAGGAATGTGACCCGGAATTGGGGAGGATTTAACAACATTGCCAGCTAAGATGACCGTTAGCATGTAGCTACTATAGTGTTTACTGCCGTTAGCATGTAGCTACTATAGTGGTATACAGCAGTGGTGGCTGGGAGAGCTGTCATCCCATCTTCAAAAGGACACTTATGTACGTTTACACTTCATCGCATTAATAATAGACAGTCTATGGTTATTAGTCAAGACGAAGTATTAGGTAAAAACATTAACGTAAACAACACAACAACGATGTCGCTACACTGTTTTGGATCAGTGACAAGTTTCGAATGTTTGTAGCTATGACTATTGTATAATAAAGATTTAATAAAAAAAGATTTAATAAAAAAGTTGTAATGTTTGGTCGTAAAGTGTTGACACATGTTACTTATATACAGTCTATTTTTACAAATCGCACAGGGACTACGTAATTATCCGCATGCACAGAACGGATCTTACAGGTGGTACTGGCCAATAAATGCTATTGAAGGGCGGATCTTGGAGTGGTGGAAGTAACTTCCGGGTCACGAAAAAAATACCAATGCAAAATTAAGGAATACGACTTATACACACGTATTTTAATTTCCGAGTTCCATCTACAAATACATCAAAGAAAATCGGATAACGAGATTGTTTTTCGTTTTCCGTTTTTTAATATCAAAACAAAAAACGAATAATGGGTTGTTTTCCGTTTTTTGTTTTCCTATTTACTAATGGTAATTGGGAAACAGGCCGTTTTTTCGTTTTTGTTTTTTTCCTTTCAAAACGAAAATCCGTTGGCCACGAAGTACACGGACCGAGCAGCAGCGCCGCGTCAGACACGTTTCTGGTGTGCAAAGACAGAAAACGCCACGCAGCCGCCACGCAACAGAAACGCCACGCTCACGCCACGCAGCCAGCGTGCAGGAGGCCTCATATATGCTCCTCGGGCCGGGCTTCAGACCAATTTTCACATCAAAGTTCAAACACGGGCTGGGTATCGGGCCTGAATTATGCTCCTCCTTTATGTTTTATGTTTTTATGTTTTTTGCCCAGCATGTTTCCTTGGATTAAGGTGGCACCAAAACCATAGTTGCAGCTGTCACCGTGGTCCTGCTGCACGCCCTGCTATGCCCTGTTACACCCTGCTCCGCTCTGCGGTGCCCTGCAGTGTCCTGCTACGTCCTTCTACGTCCTGCTATGCTCTGCTGTGCCCTGCTATTTTATGAACTACTACAACTACTATTTCTAGTCATAGTTCCATTATCTTTATTGTGACTATTATTGCCACTGTTCATCACACCCCCAACCGGCACCGTCAGACACCGCCTACCAAGAGCCTGGGTCTGTCCCAGGTTTCTTCCTAAAAGGGAGTTTTTCCTCACCACTGTTGCACTGAATGCTTGCTCTTACTGGAATTGTTGGGTCTTTGTAAACTATAGAGTGTGGTCTAGACCTACTCTATCTGTAAAGTGTCTTGAGATAACTCTTGTTATGATTTGATACTATAAATACAATTGAATTGAATTGAATTTTAACTAATTAAATAAACTAAATGGCATGTAATTTAAATAAACTATGAGGTTTTACAACTCATCGTACCGACACACAGACAAACTTCTGGACTTTTTACTGCTAATAAAGGTTTAAACTAACATAATGATATGACTAAAGTGTTTTATATTCATGGATCTTATTCTATGTGTTAATTTAGGAGACTAAATTGATCAAACAAACAAACTACTCATTAACTAAACATTTTTCTAAATTAATTTAATGAAGAAACGAAACAAGATATAAGTACTTTGCCATTATAAATAAAACTGAACTAGCCCATGCAGGGCTCTAGTGAATGGTTCCTGTACTATGTAAAAGCACTTTGAGTAGTCGCTAAGAAGACTAGAAAAACGCTCTATAAATACTGTCTATTTACATTCATTAACATCACCTCTGCGTATCGTTGCTGTGATGCGGTCTATGCCTTTAGCTTTCAGGATACATGAGGTTGCTGTTATGCTTTTATTTAAAATGTCTAGCCATCGGATAGTCCTCATTTTTTGTCTTAACCCTCGTGTTGTCCGTGTTGTTCCCCGTCGACCGTGCAACTTTTAGTTTTTCTGGGTCAAAATGTAAAAGAAATTCCAACGTTTTTGTCATCTTTTTTGACACTTTTGTCACTTTTCCAGACATTTTTGAAGATTATCCTGCCGTTTTTGTCACTTTTTCTGATTTTTTTTGGGACATTTTTTTCTACTTTTTTCAACGTTCTATTATCACACCCAAATTCAATGAAAGTAGTGAACTGATCATTTATTTAACTTGTGAAGAGCGTTGTATGGAACCATCCACGTTATTTTGTTTTAAAATTTGGTTGAAAGAAACCCAAATGTCTAATATAGAAACTTTTTGAAAATGGGTCAGATTTGACCGGAGGACAACAGGAGGGTTAATAGCATACTTCATGCCTATTACTTTTTACTTGAACTTGAGAAGTTTTTAATACCAGTACTTAAGTTAAAGTTCATCAAAGTGGTAGTACTTTTACTTAAATAGAATATTTCCAGCTCTGACACAGATGAAGCCGTTTAGGTTTGTTTATGTGAGTTTCAGGTGGACTGAAGACTCGGCAGTACAGATGTTCTCGTGTTATCCTTTGGCAAACCTGCAACCTGCCCAGCGTGGTTCATCTTCTGTTTGAACCACCGCTCTGATAGGTTCCAGCCCACATGACTCTGAAAGCAATTAGGCACGTAAAGACAATTTTATCCTCTGAACTGAAGGGTTTAGTATGACTCGCTGTATTGACTGTAATGTGTTGCCCCTTTGATGCCAACAATTTGTTTCCCACAGTGGATGTATCAATTTAGAGTCTCTCCACAGACTTTCCAATAACAATGGGTCTAAAATGGTTGTTGAGTCTTAGGCTAAATTTATCCACGCTAGACCGCAATGTGCTAATGTCTGTGACTGGATAAACAACTTCTAAGGACTCAGAACTAAGGAATGCTCATAATGGGGCATTTTACCTGATTGTTGCTAGGCCACCTTGCCAAAAACACGCCGTCATCGTGCTGCCAAACAAACGCGCACGCACGCACACACACACACACACACACACACACACACACACACACACACACATATAACATTCTTGCAGACAGATGTTCAGGTTTATGCTTGCCGTGCCATTCCTCCACAGACCATGATGATGCCTTGCACCTGCTTGCAAACACAGTCGGATCTACTTCCTGGTCATCAGTCATTGCTAGTCACCCCTTGCCCTCACCATGACGACAGAGAAGCCAAGACTATAAGAGTGACTCGCAGATGAGCATACAGAAATGACAACAACTAGTCAGTCAAACAAAGTATGAAGATTCAACTTCACAGCATCAGTGGTGAATAGATGGGTCAACAAACTGTAACAACACAGAGTTTGTTTCTTTTTTAAAATTAACTTTCTTTTAACTATTCTCTAACCTTGACCAAGTTGTCATTATAATAACCTTAGTGTCGCACTGCCAGACCTTCCTCCACATCGCTGAAGAGGAAGGTCTGTCTAGTCCACACAGCATTCCTGGGTGGGAGAAAAACATGCTCTGGTTTAATGGCATTTCTTTAAACCAATCACAATCGTCTTGGGTGGTGCTAAGCACCGTACGGAGCCACTGCAAAATAGCCTCGGGAAGGAACTTGTTTTGGTGGAACATGTGTATGTTCAAAGGTTGTTTTAGTCGTTCAACAGAAAACTCAGATTGGACAGATAGTCTAGCTAGCTGTCTGGATTTACCCTGCAGAGATCTGAGGAGCAGTTAACAATAGTACTCATGAATCCACTGCAGGTTAGAATGCCAACACAAAGAAAGAGGAAGGTACCGGACATCCTGCGGAATTTCCGAAGAAATTTTATCCTTAAACCATGATGGTTGCATGGATCCCCAAAACAACACACAAGGAAAGAGATGCAAACCAACTACAATGAGACGTAAACCAATTTCAAAGAGATGCAAAACATCCACAAACAGACGCAAAATTACTACAAAGAGACAAAACAACTGCAAACAGATGCAAACCATCTACAAAGAGACAACACAACTACAAAGAGACAACACATCTACAAAGAGACAAAACACCTACAAAGAGACAACACAACTGCAAAGAGACGTAAAACATCTACAAAGAGACAACACAACTGCAAAGAGCCGTAAAACATCTACAAAGAGACAACACAACTACAAAAAGACAACACAACTACAAATAGACGTGTAACATCTACAAAGAGACAACACAACTGCAAAGAGACAACACATCTACAAAGAGACAACACAACTACAAAGAGACAACACAACTACAAAGAGACGTGTAACATCTACAAAGAGACAACACAACTACAAAGAGACAACACAACTACAAAGAGACAACACAACTACAAAGAGACAACACAACTACAGAGAGACAACACAACTACAAAGAGACAACACAACTACAGAGAGACAACACAACTACAAAGAGACAACACAACTACAAAGAGACAACACAACTACAAAGAGACGTGTAACATCTACAAAGAGACAACACAACTACAAAGAGACAACACAACTACAAAGAGACAACACAACTACAAAGAGACAACACAACTACAGAGAGACAACACAACTACAAAGAGACAACACAACTACAGAGAGACAACACAACTACAAAGAGACAACACAACTACAAAGAGACAACACAACTACAAAGAGACGTGTAACATCTACAAAGAGACAACACAACTACAAAGAGACAACAGAACTACAAAGAGACAACACAACTGCAAAGAGACAACACAACTACAAAGAGACAACACAACTGCAAAGAGACGTAAAATATCTACAAAGAGACAACACAACTACAAAGAGACAACACAACTACAAAGAGACAACACAACTGCAAAAAGACAAAACAACTACAAAGAGACGTAAAATATCTACAAAGAGATAACACAACTACAAAGAGACAACACAACTGCAAAGAGACAACACAACTACAAAGAGACGTAAAATATCTACAAACAGACAACACAACTACAGAGAGACAACACAACTACAAAGAGACAACACAACTACAAAGAGACAACACAACTGCAAAGAGACAACACAACTACAAAGAGACGTAAAATATCTACAAAGAGACAACACAACTACAAAGAGACGTAAAATATCTACAAAGAGACAACACAACTACAAAGAGACAACACAACTACAGAGAGACAACACAACTACAGAGAGAACACATCTACAAAGAGACAACACAACATAACTACAAAGAGACAACACAACTACAAAGAGACAACACAACTACAAAGAGACAACACAACTGCAAAGAGACAACACAACTACAAAGAGACGTAAAATATCTACAAAGAGACAACACAACTGCAAAGAGACAACACAACTGCAAAGAGACAACACAACTACAAAGAGACGTAAAATATCTACAAACAGACAACACAACTACAGAGAGACGTAAAATATCTACAAAGAGACAACACAACTACAAAGAGACGTAAAATATCTACAAAGAGACAACACAACTACAGAGAGAACACATCTACTAAGAGACAACACAACATAACTACAAAGAGACAACACAACTACAAAGAGACAACACAACTACAGAGAGACAACACAACTATAAAGAGACAACACAACTACAAAGAGACAACACAACTGCAAAGAGACAACACAACTACAAAGAGATGTAAAATATCGACAAAGAGACAACACAACTACAAAGAGACAACACAACTACAGAGAGACAACACACCTATAAGGAGACAACACAACTACAAAGAGACAACACAACTGCAAAGAGACAACACAACTACAAAGAGACGTAAAATATCTACAAAGAGACAACACAACTACAAACAGACGTAAAATATCTACAAAGAGACAACACAACTACAGAGAGACAACACAACTACAGAGAGAACACATCTACAAAGAGACAACACAACATAACTACAAAGAGACAACACAACTACAAAGAGACAACACAACTACAGAGAGACAGCACAACTATAAAGAGACAACACAACTACAGAGAGACAACACAACTATAAAGAGACAACACAACTACAAAGACACAACACAACTGCAAAGAGACAACACAACTACAAAGAG
Organism: Sander lucioperca; assembly: GCF_008315115.2. Taxonomy (NCBI): domain Eukaryota; kingdom Metazoa; phylum Chordata; class Actinopteri; order Perciformes; family Percidae; genus Sander; species Sander lucioperca. The sequence continues at coordinate 24,951,169 of NC_050178.1, read as the reverse complement.
ACGTAAAATATCTACAAAGAGACAACACAACTACAAAGAGACGTAAAATTTCTACAAAGAGACAACACAACTACAGAGAGAACACATCTACAAAGAGACAACACAACATAACTACAAAGAGACAACACAACTACAAAGAGACAACACAACTACAGAGAGACAACACACCTATAAAGAGACAACACAACTACAAAGAGACGTAAAATATCTACAAAGAGACAACACAACAACAAAGAGACGTAAAATATCTACAAAGAGACAACACAACTACAAAGAGACAACACAACACAACTACAAAGAGACAACATAACTACAAAGAGACATAAAACATCTACAAAGAGATGCAAAATGACTACTGACACGTTTGCAATATAAAGTAAAATAACTAAATGGATTGTATTGTGGTGGCTGTTGGAGGTTACCTGTCTTTTCAGCCACTTGCAGCACTGTTAGTTTTGGATAATAACAATAACGCGTCCAAATTAAAGTGGTAATGAGTAATTAAAACAGTACATATTGCACATGTAACAGAAGTTGTGGTATACAGCAGTACAGTCAGCGGGCATGTTGACGTTCTCGTGTAAACACACTCGCCGCTGCCGCAAGGATTGAACCTGTGATGTTTTGGTTATGGGGCAGACTCTCTAACCTGCTGCCAGGTTACATAAAACCCAAGCCAACACATAACCGCTGTCTTTGTTTGGAGCTGCTGGAGCCACAAGAGCCCCTAGCACCCTGAGGTGTTAACTGGAGGCAGCAGCTGCACGAGAGATGCCCAAAGAAAGGAGCTCTTTCACCTGGGAGAAAGAGGGAGGTGGGGGTGGGGGTGGGAGGGTGAGGGGTGAAGGAGGATGAGAGTACGACAGACAGAAAGAAAGGTGAGAGAGTGATAAGGAAGAAGGGAAAGTTATGATGAGAAACTGAAAGACAGAGATAAAAAGGGAGCAATTAAGACAGAAAAGATACAAAAAGGGGGAAAGGATTTGGTTCACAGAAGCTACAATGGATTTAAATAGTAATTTAGTAGTAGTAGTTTCCTGGTGGAAAAACGACCCCTGAAACTTCTCAAAGCTTGTTCCAACATTGAGTCAGAGGATCACCAACGTTATTACAATTCATCCTGAGGGGCACATGAATGTCTGTACAAAGTGTTGTGGCAACAGTTGTTGAGATATTTCACTTAAAATTTCAACCTCAACAAGAAAACGTAACATTTTCTTGAGGGTGGACCCCTAAACCCCCCGCCAAATATGTGCACTTAAGTCTTCCACAAACCTATGGAAAACACTGTATACAGTGTTTGGGGATCATCAAAGTCTTTGGGATGCATCCTCTGGGGACCACGACTGTCTGTATCCAATGGCTCCAGAAGATGTTGAAATATTTCACAGTAGAGAAGAGTAAGTGAAAGCTTTGTCCTGCAGGTGGCACTACACGTTTCAGTCAGGAATCACTGAAGTCGTTAAAATTCACCCTTTGGGCACCATGAATGTTTGCAACAAATGTCATGGCAATCCATTCAACAGTTGTCAAGAAATTTGCACAATTATGTAGGGCTGTCTTCGACTAAAGATATTCTTAGTCAGCTAACATATGATTTTATTCTAATAATCAATTTGTTGACCTAATCGACAGATCTGTAAAACCGAGTTTCTCCACAAGGAATGATACGAAAACAACTTTAAATCTTGTGTTTACCGGAGATAAATGACTTATCGACTATAGAAACGACCGATTAGTCGACTAATCGACTAAGAGGGGGCAGCCCTACAAAAATGTCAACTTAATGGAGGTGCTAGACAGGCTGTTCTCATGAACCATTGGTACATATAGCTCTGAAAAGTAAAGCACTGTATTTGGTATGTATTCCACATATGTATTACTGTCAGCAGCACATTATCTGCTGCCATATAAGAGCGTGTAGGGAGGAGGTCAGGGGGGATGTTTGGCTCCTAAGACACAGGGCTTTCAAGAGGGGAGCAGAGTTCATGTCCCGGAAGAAGTTAAGGAGAAAACACAAGACTTTCACCCAGGAAACAGGTGTTCATGTCCTGAAGAAGTTAAGGAGAAAACACAAGACTTTCACCCAGGAAACAGGTGTTCATGTCCCGGGAGTACTACTTCAGGAGGCCGGTGTTTTAACCCCAACCACAATCTTTTCCCTACTACCTACTTAACTGTCATCGCTGCATGATGCTCACTTTTTCTCAGCTTAACTCAACCGCAACAGCCCGGCGTCACCTGACCACCCGGCAGTCGCCTAATTCCGTTCGATACCCTACAAATTGGTGTGCATAACTTTTCATACAACATCATGCAAACCTGTTCATGAGTACGCGTCACACTAGATGAAAAGTCACCAAAGTCGTTGGGGTTTCTCCTCTGGAGAACACGAATGTCTGAACAAATGTCATGCCAATTGACTGTTACTGAACGAATCATTTTCAAATCAAATTTAACTCTGTACATTGCCACAGTCAAACTGTAGAATTGCATATTCAGAGATTTCATGTCACATCAACAGATTTATTTGCTTAAAGTGGAGTGAAAAGCAGATGTTGCTGCGGAGTTACAGGCACATTGATTATCCATTGTCACATTCACTCATATTCAGAAGTCCTGAGCACAAAATACTCATCACTTCTCCGCCTCCCAAGTAATGTTGGATCGCCCGTCCGGGGTTTTGGAACGTTCTCTGTTGTTGATTCCTACTGAATATGACCCCTTGACTTTTACCCAAACAAAACACAGGCATTTGTTTCCAATGAACACACAAGCGGAACAATTCAAAACAGAGGCTCGCAGCAGCATTCTTTGGTTTTAAGAGTAAGATGAAATGAGTTTGTGCTCCATCGGTTGCCACAGAAATGCCTCTCTGTTTCTGTTTCTGTTCTTTTCTCTTTCTCGGCAGCAGAACAAAAAGATGAAGAGTATCTGAAGTATCTGAGTATCTCAAGTCAGGTTTCCAATATGTCCTGTTTTTCATTGTCCCAACAGATATTAAAGTAAAGTTAAACTTCATTTATGTAGCAAAACCAGTCTTACAAAGTGCTTCAGGGTTACAGAAAGACAATAAAAACCATCTGGACATGGACGGTTAGCACAGTTGATAGAGCGGGTGCACATATGCAGAGGTTTATTCCTCGACGCAGAAGGTCCAGGGTTCGAATCCGACCTGTGACGGGTTTCCTGCGTGTCTTCCCCCCTCTCTCTCCCCTTTCATATATCTCTGCTTTCCTATCCAATAAAGGCAGAAATGCCCAAAGAACTTAAAAAAAAGCACCTGGATTAATTAATTAGTTAATATTTAATGGAAAACACCATCGGAGTTCACTTCACAGCGAAATACTTTCACCCAGGAAACCGCTCGTTCGTTCCTCAGGAGTGTTTTAATCCAAACCATGATCTTTTTCCTAAACTTAACGAGTCGTTTTGGTGCCTAAACTTAACTGTCATCGCTGCATGACGCTCACTTTTTCTGGCTAAACTCCACTACCACGGCCTCCTGTAATAAGGTGACCAGATTTCTGAGACAAAATCTGGGGACATTTTCAGCTCAGAAGCGTAAATACCTCCAAAAAGGTAATGTTTTTATCTTTGTAAAACTTAAAACGGGGACACTGCCCCAGGGGGGTCTAGAGCTGCACTGGGGCACAAGCCCCCCTAGGAAATATTTGTGCTGTAGCCTTAACTATTTTGCACTACAGAATTTTAACCATGCACACACAGGTTGAATAGTTTTTTCTTCATATTTTTGCATTAATGTTACTAGGAAGCATACCAGTAGAAATAGATATTCATATTTGTAAGTGGAATATATATATATATATATATATATATATATATATATATATATATATATATATATAATATAATAACCATTATGGTGGGATACATTGGCTAACAAAAATGTCTGTGTTGACATAAATAGTTTACATGAGAATACATTATAATTTTGGCCCTTTGGCTGAGTCTCTGTCTGTCAGAGGGAGAGCAGGAGTGCGGTTGTTAAGAAGTTGGTAATTTCATGGCGCAGATTAACACTTTTGCATGCACTATATCGGTGTCACATTCTCATTAGGGGCTGAGCCCCCCTAAAGGTCTGATCCTAGAATCGCCTCTGCTGCTACTTCATACATGTACTCCACTACACCTCAGAGGGAAATGTTGTAATGTTTACTGCACTACATTTATCTGACAGCTTTTGCTTTATTGCTTCAGGCTGGGCTTGTTTCTGCAACAGCTCATTGAGTATCAGATACAATTAAAACTATTGAGGAAATATTTTCCTTTGACATTGGTCCAGTATTAAATGAGATCGCTACGGTGAAACAAGCTATAATGTAAGTTAATAGGATGTCAATTGTCCAGCTTGTTTTTACGTTCATAAAAGTGCTCGTTTTGCCACTGACAGACTCAGATTAATATTCTAAGTGTATGACAACATTATGGAAAGTATTTCTAAGGAGGTCGACCTTAATAAAATGTCCGTGAAATTGCGTTCGCTAAACCCACCAGACTCCATGTAAATAAACAGTAATTTTAGCATCGTAAAATGGACATTCTAGAACATCTCTGAGCTCTGACGCTTGCTCTGGCTGTCTTGAGCCTGTGAGTGTAGGGTGCACGGCTATTTCATTCCAATTTCGGGTCTGTCAGTCACAGTGAAAACCAGGGACATTTCCGGGGACATCTCCAGCCGGGGACAGGTCACCGAAACCGGGGACTGTCCCCAGAAACGTCTGGTCACCCTACCCTGAAAGCACCGTCATCTGGTGGTGCCTGTAGCCGGCTCGCAGTCACCTATTGGCGGCTAAACGACTGCCGCTGGTAGCCGGCTTCCCGGAGTTCTGTAGCAGCTAAATACAACCAGCAACTGCTGCTCAGATTTTATCGTTCTATCGCACCATGAAATGAAAAAGTTAAAAAGACTCTCGATAAAGGTTTTATAAAAGTTACATAAACGACCGATATCGTCGTTCGGTTTGGAGGACTTGTTGGTGCTGTGATGAAGATGATGATAACGTTTCAACTGGAAGATCCATGTCCATTGAGTAATGACCTCTGCCTGTGTTGGGGGGGGGTTCCCGGATCATTCCTGTGTTTTCTTTTTGTTTTTGCATCTGAGTCTGTGAGCGCTCTTTGGCACGAATGACCATGTGAAAGAGGAGTGCGTAATTTGGCTTTCTGTGGCAAAACTCATTCAAACTTCAGCAGATTTGTAACCATGACCAATCCTAAATGAATGTGACTCATTTTTGGTCAACTGTGACATGCTTTTAACGTTTGGAGGAAGGATTTCAAAACATGTCTGTCTCCTCTGTGACTCTAATCTGAAAATCTAAAGTTGAGTCATACCTTCTTGTTTAACTTACAGTAAGGTTTTTTCCTGCACAATCACTTTGTTTTTGCCTCATTGTGTCCCCTCATGGGCTGAAATCATAGCCACACTCTTGGACAGAGACGTTTAATTTTTAAAAATTTTTTATGCCCGCAACATGTGATTTGAGTTTCAGAGTTTCGTCTCTTGGCTTTGTGTGACATTATTGCAGCAGCAGATTGCAACCACTACTGTTGACTAGCCACGTTTGGATGGAAACAGTTGTCTACAGATGTCTCCAGCCATTGGCGTAATTTATGGGGGATAATAAAGTATGCCTGATAAATTTTAGTCCCTTGTGTCGTGTTTTTCCTGTCATTTTTGGTGATTTCTTAACGTTTTTGCTGCTTTTTTGTCATCTTTTTCAAAAAAGATTTTTTTTGACACCTTTTTCAAGGTTTTTTGCATAATGTTTGATGTTTTTGATGCCTTCTTTGAGTGTTTGTCTGAGGTTTTTGCCACGTTTTCCGACATTTGTTGCCTTTTGATGCTTTGTTGAGGTTTTTTTAAAAGGTTTTTTTCAACCATTTTTTTGATGTTTTTGTCGCTTTTTTAAATACACAATCTCACCCCCCCCCCCCCCCCCCCCCCAATGTTGAACCCAAAGTTATGCCATTGGCTACAGCTACTATGTTTACATGCACAAATTATTCTGGATTTTGCCCTGATTTTTCCCAAAAAGACTCTAAGCGGTTTACATGGCTACTGCAAGTGAATATTCCAATAATATTCCCATTTACATGCAGCCGTGTAGAATAGGATTTTTTCTTTTGCTGAAGTGTTCCAGCGGTGGAGGACATGTTGGAGCGTGTGAACACAGCCTCCCTCTTTCATTCCTTCAACCAGCTTCTTGAAAAGTTCAGCTCATATCTCAAAACCTGTTCATATCCAAGTCTTTGATAACGTTTAAAAGTAGCTGTGTGGTGAAGTCAATTGAGAGCGGAGAGGTGTTTTCCCCTCTGGTGGGCGTGGCTTTCAGAGTATGACGCGATGCGCTCTGACTCTATGCGGTGTGACAAAGGGAGAACCTGTTCGGACGCATGTTCTGGGCTGCTAATAAACCCATGTCCAATACTTTAAATATCATATATCCTGTAGCACAGGTATGTTTTAGTTCTATGCAGACAGAGGCAGCTGAACAACAGTTGTCTTATTTCAGAAGAACTGATCAGCTGCAGTTGATGAGAATCGAGTCAAACGTTGGGAATGAATAAAATGTTCAGTGTGTACGAACTGACCTTCAGCCTCAGCATCTGTGCATGCAATATGTATGTATTTGTCTGCAGGTGCGTGTGTGTGTGTGTTGCAGTGTTTTGATGAAGTGTCGTAATATTACTATGGGATGGAGATGCCAAGAAAGACAATAGCGTTGTAATTCGGCCCTCCTGTCAAACACACTTTAATCCTGGACAATGAGAGGTAAACTGGACAGTGTGTGTGTGTGTGTGTGTGTGTGTGTGTGATGAAAAGGTGTGGTAGACCACCCTGTTGACGATCGGTCTGTTATTGATTTCAGTGTTGTGTTGCCAAATGTTGAGTTCGCTGACTCTGAGCTACTTCGTCCTTCCCAGAAACAGTTTTGAAAGAAACAAAGGTGCATCTGTGTGTGTGTGTGTGTGTGTGTGTGTGTGTGTGTGCTTGTTTAACTATATTCGTGAGGTCCAAAAACTGGGAGTCCAGTAGACTTGTGGGGTCCCGACAGCTTTGTGAGGCCAAAATGCTGGACCCCACAACTTTAAAGGGCTGTTTGAGGGTTAAGACTTGGTTTTAGGATTAGGGTTAGAATTAGGTTATGGTTAGGGTGAGGGTAAGGGTTAAGTTTAGACATTTAGTTGTGATGGTTAAGGTTAGGGTAAGGGACTAGGGAATGCATTATGTCAGTGAAGGGTGTACGTGTACGTGCTGTTTGTATCAAACTCAATTAGAGCCAGACAGAGAGATGAAAGGAATCAAACTGCTGTAATCAGTTCAAGACTGACCACTTCTGTCTCTCCACACGTGTAAACGAGCCACTTCTGGGGACATGTGCATTAAAGAGACAGGTGAAGTCCCTCACGTTCCAGTTGACCACCATGGGACCTTTCTTCGGAAAAAAATCAGTACGGTAGTAACAGGGAGAGACTAATTATTTTTTGTTCCCGTTTGAATTGCGCATTAATTACACACACAATGTTAGTCAATTTAGAAGATAATTGTTTTGGGCCTTTCCCTTCATTAGATAGTGACAGTGGATAGACAGGAAAGGTGGGAGAGAGATGGGGGCTGACACGTGGCATAGGGGCGCAGGTCGGATTCAAACCCGGGCCGCTGCAAAGGACTCAGCCTACATGGGGCTCTTACTGGGTGAGCTAAGAAGCCAAGAATTTAGCAAAACACTGTGAGACAACATCCATTCATAAAATTATCTTTTAAATAACACAAAAAAACTACAGTGACATAGCCTACATCAGTGGTTCTCAAGCTTTTTTCAGTAATGTTCACCCTAACCAGCGCAAATAATTTTTGGTAGAAAAAAAAGTCTCTATAAAGAGGAAGAATACAGCGATGTCAGCGATAGATTTACTAAACAACAGACTTGGACCTGGAAAACATTTAGATGATGATGAAAAAAAGGAGACAAAAACTGTAAAACCCCCGACAAAACCTTGGAAAAAGACGGTAGAAAGAAGGAAGTAAGGCAAGAATAGGTCGAAAATAGTAACAAAAACTTCGCAAAAAAAACCCAATAGAAAGAAGGAAGGCAACACTAGGGTGACAAAAGTGACAAAAAATTCAAATAAGCGACAAACTTCGAAAAAAGAGACAAAAACTTTGAAAAACGCGACAAAAACTTCGAAGACAAAAGACAGTATAAACAAGTGAGGAAGAAAGGCAAGAATAGTTTATCGGTGTTTTTTGCCCCCAATGGCTCTGCCTGGAAGGCACTAGGATTAGGCAATGGTTATGGTTAGGTTTGGGTGTTGCGAGGGGCACGGGCACAAGAGGACCACTGGTGTAAATAAAATACTTAAAATCTAGGCCAGGTTAGGTTATACAAAAATGCTGTTTTAAAAGACGTAGGGTTAGGGTCAGGGTTAAGTGCCTTGGAGGCAGCGGTCGCAGCGCTGCCTGGAAGGAGCTGTTGGGGGCAAAAAACACCATCGAGCGCAAGAATAGGTCAAAACAAACGACAAAACCTTCAAAAAAATGGTGACAAAGTTCAAAAACAAACGACAAAAACTTTTTAAAAAGCGACAAACTTAGAAGTAACTACAGCCTTATAACTGAAAAACATTTAGCAAAAAATGTCACGTACCCCCTGCAGTCCTCCAGAGTACCCCTAGGGGGACACGTACCCCCTACAGTCCTCCAAAGTACCCCTAGGGGGACACGTACCCCCTGCAGTCCTCCAGAGTACCCCTAGGGGGACACGTACCCCCTACAGTCCTCCAAAGTACCCCTAGGGGGACACGTACCCCCTGCAGTCCTCCAGAGTACCCCTAGGGGGACACGTACCCCCTACAGTCCTCCAAAGTACCCCTAGGGGGACACGTAACCCCATTTGAGAACCACTGGCCTACATAACACTTACATTACATTCTAGTGTTCCTCTTTTTAATCCATGTGAAAGGAGACGGTACAGTGTTTTTGACTTGCCCACAGCAACGTGCAACAGCTTCTGCTGGGGTACGGCAACTCCTCAAACAGACCAGACGTAACGGTAGAACTGCAGTAGGCTACACGGTATATAGGCCAAAAGAAAGGGTTGTAATAATAATGGCTAAGTTTAGTTATGATTATCATACAAATTTGCTAATGATTTTTCTGGACAGTGGTGCATAGTGCATAGTTGTCTGTCATAGAATGGCAGTATATATATTGGGGGGGATGTGTCGAAAATATTAACAAAAACTTCAATAAAAAACACCGTAGAAAGAAGGAAGGAAACACTAGGGCGACAAAAGTGACAAAAAAAAAAAAAAAGAGGCAACAACTTTTATATTGGGGGGACATTGTGAGCATATTTCAATGTTGGGGGGGATGTGTCCCCTCCAATATATATTATGATTATTGCCTTGGTTGAAGCAATGATTGCTTGGACTTTACTGAGCATACGGATCAACACTATGCTGCAGGAGGCACTTCTATGGACTCTTGGTCGTTATGTGAATCCATCTTTTACAGGTGCTGTCAGCGGCTTTGTAATGGAGCACACTTTTCAAAGCTGGCACTGAAAATTGAAGAGTGACTTCTCGTCAGTGCGCCTACAATGTCAACACTTTCCATCATAAAATGGCCTTTATATCCCACAATAATCCCTACTCACTAACATGCAGCTCCGATATTCCCGTCCCCCCTCTGACCTGCCGTACAATAGCGCTACGTAACCGTAAGAAGCCTTTGGGAAGCCGGGCAGAGAGGTGAGTGTGTTAATATGAGCCGAGTGTTGACAGCCTAAGGGGGTCGTATGGGCTCGTTACGGGACGACAAACTGTGGAGGTTTGTGTCCCGCTTCAATAAAACCATACGAGCTCTTTCTGTCCATCTCACTTCCACTTCTCTGTCAGGCAGCCACTGTTTCTTCTTTAATACATCACACAAAGAAAGACAGTCAGTCTATCTCTCTCTCTCTCTGTCTCTCTTTGCTGCTTTGTCACTTTTTTTCTCTGTCTATTCTTTCTGTGAAAGAGAGTAGTATGTAGAGAGACAACAGTAGAGAGTAGTATGTAGAGAGACAACAGTAGAGAGTAGTATGTAGAAAGACAACAGTAGAGAGTAGTATGAAGAGAGACAACAGTAGAGAGTAGTATGTAGAGAGACAACAGTAGAGAGTAGTATGTAGAAAGACAACAGTAGAGAGTAGTATGAAGAGAGACAACAGTAGAGAGTAGTATGAAGAGAGACAACAGTAGAGAGTAGTATGTAGAGAGACAACAGTAGAGAGTAGTGTTAAGAGAGACAACGGTAGAGAGTAGTATTTAGAGAGACAACAGTGGATAGTAGTATGTAGAGAGAGAGCAGTAGAGAGTAGTATTAAGAGAGACAACAGCTGAGAGTAGTATTAAGAGAGACAACAGTTGAGAGTAGTATTAAGAGAGACAACAGTAGATAGTAGTATGTAGAGAGACAGCAGTAGAGAGTAGTATTAAGAGAGACAACAGTAGATAGTAGTATGTAGAGAGACAACAGTAGAGAGTAGTATGAAGAGAGACAACAGTAGAGAGTAGTATGTAGAGAGACAACAGTAGAGAGTAGTATGTAGAGAGACAACAGTAGAGAGTAGTGTTAAGAGAGACAACGGTAGAGAGTTGTATTAAGAGGGACAACAGTAGAGAGTAGTATGTAGAGAGACAACAGTAGAGAGTAGAATGAAGAGAGACAGCAGTAGAGACTAGTATGAAGAGAGACAACAGTAGAGAGTAGTATGTAGAGACAACAGTAGAGAGTAGAATGAAGAGAGAGAACAGTAGAGAGTAGTATGTAGAGACAACAGTAGAGAGTAGTATGTAGAGAGATAGCAGTAGAGACTAGTATGAAGAGAGACAATGGTAGACAGTTGTATTAAGAGGGACAACAGTAGAGAGTAGTATGTAGAGAGACAACAGTAGAGAGTAGTATATAGAGAGACAACAGTAGAGAGTAGAATGAAGAGAGACAACAGTAGAGAGTAGAATGTAGAGAGACAGCAGTAGAGTAGTATGTAGAGAGACCACGGTAGAGAGTAGTATGTAGAGAGACAACAGTAGAGAGTACTATGAAGAGAGACAACAGTGGAGAGTAATATGAAAGCCTGAAATTCCCTGTAAGGTGGCAGGTTGGGGGGGTGGATTGATCAAACAAGGGACTTTCACCCCAGAGACCGGTGTTCTTGTCCCCCGTGTCACTGAAACGTTTATTTTATAACCCCACCCACCATCTTTTCCGAAACCCAACTGTCCCGTTCTTGTCCTGCATGTCACGTAAACATACCTTTTATAAGCCCACCCACGATCTTTTCCTAAACCTAACTGCATCAAAAGTGACGCCAATAGTCCCGACCCAGCGCGTTTAGATGTTAGAAGTATGTTTAGATCTGACGCTAAAGGAGACTTCTAGCGTCAATAACAACACCAAAGACACCTGACCAAGCGTTCGTATTTTACGTGATGGGAGTGAGAATGTATTGCATAATCACCCCCTGCACTCAAAAATGTGTTTTTCTTTTGTTTATGTCCCCTAAAATGTCAGACCTTTGTCACTAGAATGGTGTTTTCACATCGTTGTACTGAAGGCGTACCATAGACGTTTGTGCACTTTCCTGAAATCTAAGATTCAAAAAACGTATCCCGGGCAATAGGGGCGGAGCGAGGGGGCGGCTTCTGGGTCTCCAGCCCTGAATGTTTTCTCAAAAGCCCCTTTTAGTGTTTTTAAAATAACTTCAACTTTGTGTCAGTTCCCCCTCGGTAAGTCAATGCAGCGACCTTACCTATTTTTACAACCTGATCTCACAGAATTCCATGACATGGCATGACCATGACATTAACGCAAAACCTGTGGCAGTTTCACGGAATCGGCAAAAATTCTGTGATGGGCCCACGGAAGAATTCCGTGAAATGAACATGGTTAAGGAAAAGGTCGTGGGTGGGCTTACGTTTCCATGACACGCAGGACAACAACGGGACGGTTGGGTTTAGGAAAAGAAGAACAGGACAGTTGGGTTTAGGAAAAGAAGAACGGGACGGTTGGGTTTAGTAAAAGAAGAACGGGATGGTTGGGTTTAGTAAAAGAACAACGGGACGGTTGGGTTTAGTAAAAGAAGAACGGGACGGTTGGGTTTAGTAAAAGAAAAACCAACCCGTTCTCATTCCGAACTCGTAAAATAAGGACGTTTGGACAGTGGCTGTCAGCGTCTGATGTGACGAAAAAGGTGTCTTTCAGCGTGTTTGTGTAACGCACCGGGGAGAGCAGCAGTTAGATAGGATTTAGCAAGTAGTATGTAAGGGCGAATTTACGCATATGGAGGTTGGTTGGGGTGGTGGATGGGTCAAACAAACACAGGACTTTCACCCAGGAGAGCGGGGTTCGCATCCCGCTTGTCACGCTTGCTATAGTCGCTTTTTATTTTCCTCCCGCGTGTCACAGAACCGTACGCCCACCCACGACCCTTTCCTAAACCCAACCATCCCGTTCTTCCCGCGTGTCACAGAACCGTACGCCCACCCACGGCCCTTTCCTAAACCCAACCATCCCGTTCTTCCCGCGTGTCACAGAACTGTACGCCCACCCACGACCCTTTCCTAAACCCAACCATCCCGTTCTTCCCGCGTGTCACGGAACCGTAAGCCCACCCACGACCTTTTCCTTAACATAACTGCGTCAAAAGAGACGGCGAAAGTCCCGACCAAGCGCGTTTACTTATAGCGCTAAAGGGACGGCAATAGTCCTGACCAAGCACGTTTACTTATAGCGCTAAAGGAGACTTTTAGCGTCAATAAGAACGACAAAGGCACCTGACCAAGCGTCCGTATTTTACGAGATGAGTTTTAGAACCTGTTGGAAAAACGGGAAGGTTGGGTTTAGGTAAAGAAGAACGGGACGGTTGGGTTTAGGAAAAGAAGAACGGGACGGTTGGGTTTAGTAAAAGAAGAACGCGACGGTTGGGTTTAGTAAAAGAAGAACGTGATGGTTGGGTTTAGTAAAAGAAGAACGCGACGGTTGGGTTTAGTAAAAGAAGATCGTGATGGTTGGGTTTAGTAAAAGAACAACGGGACGGTTGGGTTTAGTAAAATAACAACGGGACGGTTGGGTTTAGTAAAATAACAACGGGACGGTTGGGTTTAGTAAAAGAAGAATGGGACGGTTGGGTTTAGTAAAATAACAACGGGACGGTTGGGTTTAGGAAACGTGACGCGGGAAACTTGACACGCGGGAAACGTGACACGCAAGAAACGTGACACGCGGGACACGATCCCCGGTCTCCTGGGTGAAAGTCCTGTGTTGTTTGATCCATCCACCACCCCAACCAACCTACCTACGCGGATTTTCGGGCTTTCATACTACTCGCTACCATAGTCGCTCTAAGTGCTATGTCATCTTCTCATTGACTTTACATTGGCATTGTTTTCCGTGGTAGCCACACGGAATTTTCACACATTTCGTGCCACCACCACGTAATGCGCTGTTAACAGTTCGTGATCATTTCACGGAATTCTGTGAGACCAGGCTGTATGTTATGGAACTTAAAAACAGAAACATCAGACAGTTTCTGCCTCTCTTTAGGGGGCAAGAGTGATGTGTTCATTGTTTCAGAATGATGAAGACAGTTGGAGAACAGTTAAGATACAAAACAGGATGTAAAAAAGAGACAAAAACGAAAAAAGTACTAAAAATGTTGGGAAAAGTGCAAAAAAACGGCAAAGTGACAAAGGGCATCGGAAAAAGCATCAAAAATGCGGACAGAAATAATCTTACAAGTATTATGTTTTCCCAAATGATGTACAGATTTTAAGGCATTATCAAATGTCTGAAAAATATAGCTTCCGTAAATGGAGCATGTTTCTACATTTAGAAATCTTTTCTATCAATATGTTTTGTAGTAAAATTTGATGAAAACATTTCCGATTTTTGTATTTTTCTTTCATTATGACACAATTTCAGTACTTTATTATTATTATTATTATTATTATTATTATTATTATTATTATTATTATGGTTTATTGACTTACGTAACCTTTTAGCTTACTGATTTTAGGGATATGAAGCATTTGAAGAGATTCCAAGAAATGGCATTGACAACTAAAAAATATACTTGGTTACATTCCGATTAGTAACAGATTACTGCGATCAGGCGAGAGTTTTGTCAGCGAGGTGTATCCTCTTGACTGACCCCTGCATCCAATAGCGTTTTCATGACACATGGGGGGCGGCACGAGAACTTAAATAAAAAATATATTTTTTTAAATAATCCTCGGCGCTTCTGTTATCTATCATTTCATTGTGTGGGGAATTGGCAAATTGGCACCCCCTGCAGCTGCCGGCACCCTGCTTGCTGAGAGAGGAGCATCTCACTGCAGCCTGCGGGAAGGCGGATGTCAAGCCCCGCCTTCCCGCAGGCTGCAGCGAGACGTAGCCTACTTGAGCACAGAAGCCGTGTGAGAAAGGAAAAGGGGAGGGGGGGCGCGGGGGACAGTTCACCTTGGGGTACTGCAAATGGAACGGTCAGAACAAGGGGGGGGAACGGGGGACAACGAGCCTCCTTGATGATCACTTTTATGCATGAAACGGATCTATCGGAGATCTACCCCAACTTTTGGTCTACTCTCAAGATTGAACTTACTCTGCCAGTCACTGTGGCTCAATCAGAGAGGAGCTTTTCAAAACTAAAGTTGATCAAGTCATACCTGAGGTCGACCATGTCCCAGGAACGGCTCACTAGCCTTGCCGTCATCAGTATCAATCACTCAATAGGGGAGCAGATTTCATACGATGACATCATTGATGATTTTGCATCAAGGAAGGCCAGAAAGGTCAGGTTTTAGTTGTAGTTTGTGTTTTCTGTTCTTAGTGCTATAGTGTAATAATTAGATTATCTTTAGTGTGTTTTCATATTTGTGTGATGAAGGATTTGTGCTATTTAGAATAGGCCTATTTATTCTATATTTTATTTGTTTATTATTCTTAGTATTTTATATTATTGTTGCTCTCTGCTCTTGTTACATTTTTTATATCTGATTGTATATATTCTTGGCACATTTATATATATATATATATATATATATATATATATATATATATATATATATATATATATTATAACAACATATGTGAAAGAGAAAATTATATTTCTCAATTGCACAAATCCTTCATTAGAACATTTGAAAAACACACTTAAGAGAATCCAGTTATTTAACTATTGCTATTACAACAGGAAACACTTTTAAGGTGCACAATCTCTACCTCCAACATTGCCAAAAGACAATGAACACAATTCTGCACAAAATATGTAACCCAGTCTCACGGCAGTTTGTGTAAATGTCACATTATTTTTAATCTATTGATACGTGTGCACGGGGACGTTTTTCTCGTTTTACGCGGTGGCCAGCACGAAATACCCTACGGGGAAAGGACGCCTCACACGCCGGGAGACGGCCAAAAAGGACGCCTCACACGCCGGGAGACGGCCGCGGGGGACGGCCGCTGGGGACGCGCCACAATAACGGGGTGGCGGAGGTTGGGTTTAGGAAAAACACTACAGGGAAAGGGCGCCTCACACGCCGGGAGACGGCCGCTGGGGACGCGCGACTATAGAGATCGCTAAAAGATGTGACCAAGTGGGCGGCAACGTCATCAGAACACAAATTATTATGGGTATGTTTGGCCAGTTTACATGGGCTGGCATAGCAGGCTAGTGTTCTGGCATGAAAATAATGTGAACTTAGCGTGAAAAACAGAATATAATCCTACAAAATGCAGCGGGCTGAAGAAAACATTGTCGGACCATACCGCCTAAAACTAAATCCTAATGCAAAGACGAGATATGACGAGAAAATAAAGGTAATCAAAGGACTGCATCCTTACGAGCATAGCGACTGGTCAAGGGACGTCAACCTGTTGCCCAACTTCCAGCACCCATATATATACAACTACTTGATATTAAGTGTTAGTGCATACACACACAAAGTTTTCAGTAACTTCAAGTCGCTGCAGCAGGCCCAGGTCTTTTTTACAGATGGATGTGTCCAGATGTCGTCCGTTCAAAGGTATGCTAATGTTTTAAGCACCACACTCCTCGTTGTCTCTCATCTATCTGCATGCAGTCAGAATTCAACAAACCAACGTAACTTACTAAGACAAACAAATCATGCATAAGTTAAATGGTAAATTGTGAAAACTTTGACTCGTTTACTGCTCTTACCAAATGCGTTTTCTAGTAAAACACTGTTGGAGCTACTGGTGCATGAGCCTGTTAAATAAAAGATATTTAAAAGACTGTTAAATAAAAGATTAGATTAGGCTGCATGCATCAAATAGCTCAATGTCTCTTGCTAGTACTGTTTTGTAGGGCTGTAACGATTATAATCATGATTAATCGCATCCAAAATAAAAGTTTATATTTACATAATAAATGTGTGTGTACTGTGTATAACTATTTTGTATATTTAAAAACACATACATGCTTGTATATATTTAAGAAATATCTGCATAGCTATATAGTTTTATATATAATTTATTTTATATATAATTTATATTATATATAAATATAAATATTTGATATGTAAATAACACATTTTTCTTAAATATATTCCCTGAAATAGGCACGACTCCTGATGCACTTGTGCATTGTGCATGTTGCGGGAAAGGATGTGTGGAGAATAAATGCCCTTTTAAGCACCAGGACCATAACATTCTGCAGGCATGTACTGACAAGGAGTTTTGTCTGCAGTTCACAGAAGGAAGGATGAAGTTGAAGCAGACCCACAAGTACTACAAACAGGTACAAACTCAGATCTTTCTCACCGAGTCACAGTTCTGTGACTTTGTTGTTTGGACGACCAAAAGCCTTGCAACTGTGCGTGTCATGCCTGACGTAGAACTTTGGGAGACACTTTTGCCAACCGCACAAATCTTTTTTTACAAGGTTGTCCTACCTGAGCTTGTAGCCCGTCACTACACTCAACTATGAAGGTAAATATGGTGCAAAAAGGGAGAGCTTGTAGAATACAATGTGAGAACTTGCAGAACAAAAAATCTGAACTTGTATGTTAAAATTTGCACTTGTAAAAATAAAATTTGCACTTGTAAAAAATATTCACACACATGTGATCTGAATTTGAAGTCATACAAAGAAAAAAAACATGAGAGCTTGTAAAAAAAATCTGAACTTGTAAGTGGAAATTTGCACTTGTAGAAAATGTTCACACACCTGTATTCTGAATGTGAAGTTACAGAAAAAATATTCACAAATGTGTAGATTGATATTTACATGAACACAATGACAGCTGCAAACTTATAATGCAACATTTACTCGTATACTTTTTTTTTTACTCTGGTTCATTTTCCATCACAACCACAACTCAGTGATTACAACCTCTGGAATCTGTCACTGCAACTTCACATATGTGCTCTCTCGCATCACAAAGTGGCCAATCTGCGCACCTCGACTTTCACAACACTCTTGACGATACATTTGGTGCAAAACTAATTTGTACCTGTGGACTTAGGCTGTGGAGCTCTGAGCTAACAGAACGGGAAAAGCAGGGTTTCTATCGCCAGATGAGGGACAACTCTGTCCGGCTTATTTATGTAGCATGGAAACTTGGTGGAATAGCATGCTAGCGTTAGCTAACTAGCAGCCAGCCCGCTTCTAAATAAATACCTTTTAATTATCTAAACACTTTTTAACAGTCAAACTAAAACACTGGCGGTGAGCTCCACGGCCTGCAGCCGCAGACGGACCGTCATCAGTGGGGATCGACCAGCGTAGTAACACTGCTTTTGCCAGAAAGCTTCGCTGCCGACCTCGACCTGCAGTCGGAGCTCCAGCAGGACACGGAGAGCCCCACATCCGGTAGCAGCGGCCCATCCCCCAGCCATTACCAGAGCTTGCTTTGCTGATGTTGTGCATCCCTGCTAAGAATTGCACCCGCTTGGGCAGAAACAATAATTTCTGCAGAATTCATTGCTGCCGAAAATTGCATCTAGGTAGCAAGGAAATGCTACTACAGAGTCTGATAAAACATTGATGTCTCTAAACCTTCTAAAATCCTAATCATTATTGATGAACATGACAAAGAGATTTACTATTGCCTAGTTTTTAAACAGTACTTTGCCTTATAAAATCATTATTTTCCCTAGTGGATGCAATTCTCAGCAGGGATGCGAAACTTGGCACCTGTTACCCACTGATGACAGTCCGTCTGCGGCTGCAGGCCGTGGAGCTCACCGCCAGTGTTTTAGTTTGGCTGTTAAGTGCAAATTTCAACTTACAAGTTCAGATTTTTTTTACAAGCTCTCATGTTTTTTTTCTTTGTATGACTTCAAATTCAGATCACATGTGTGTGAATATTTTTTACAAGTGCAAATTTTATTTTTACAAGTGCAAATTAAATTTTTACAAGTGCAAATTTTAACATACAAGTTCAGATTTTTTGTTCTGCAAGTTCTCACATTGTATTCTACAAGCTCTCCCTTTTTGCACCATATTTACCTTCATACTCAACCCCCACCCCCTGTGCCTTCAGCTGAGCTACCTGTGCCATCAGCCGATTCCCAGCCCACAGACAAACCCAAAAAACAAGCACAGAACACAGTCAGAAAAACATTGGCCACATTACAGCCAGGTAAAACACCCAAGCACAAGGTTGTCCCACCAGCCCCTACCAGCACCTCCCCTTCAGCTGACCTACCTGTGCCTCCAGCTGAGCTACCTGTGCCATTATTAGATTCACAGCCCACAGACAAAAAAAAAAAAAACGAGCACGAAAAAACACAATCAAAACACCATTGGCCACACTGCAGCAAGGTAACACCCCCCAGCCCAAAAGAAGGGCATGTGAAAAGGCTGTGTTGTGGTGCTTTTGCAGACAGCCTGAAGAGCTTGATGACATGGTTGCTTGCGATAATCAGAACTGTCCTATACAGTGGTTCCATTTAGGTTGCGTGGGACTCAGCAGCGCACCAGCCACAGAAGAGTCATGGCAATGCAATGCTTGCTCATGTCTGTGACTTATCACCCACAACCTACCTCATACATTTCATTATCTTATCTTTATCTAAATGTATTTACATGTTAAATATGTAAAGAAACTGAAATTAAGTTGGTTGTTACTACTATTTAAGTTTATTTAAGTTATGTAAATGTCTTCATCTAAATGTATTTACATATTAAATATGTAAAGAAAATGAAATTAAGTTGGTTGTTACTACTATTTAAGTTTATTTAAGTTATGTAAATGTCTTCATCTAAATGTATTTACATATTAAATATGTAAAGAAAATGAAATTAAGTTGGTTGTTACTACTATTTAAGTTTATTTAAGTTATGTAATTGTGTTTGCAACCAAAGAACACTGATTTTGCACAATTCTTCCTTAATACAGATAAAGGAGGCAGAATTTCATTCAGTCTTTGTGTATTTTATTTACAGAGATGGCTAAATATCATTACATGCGAGAAGTGACATTACAAAATCTTAAAAAACATATTTACAAAAAAACATTTACATATTAGATGTGAGCATGGTGTATAATTCGAACACGATGGCTTCACAACAATACTTGGACACATATTGGTCAAAGCCTAGCACACAACCACAATTTTATCCAGCAAAGTCTTATCCTCCCCCTCACAAGGCACCACAAATCCCAGGCGTATTGTGTCATTTATTTGTCATGTTAAACTTAGAGCTAGGGCTGGGCGATATGACCTAAAAATAAAATCCCCGATTTTTTCCAAAAAAATCCGATTTAAGATTTAAATTGATTTTTTCTCCCCCTACTTAAAATCAATCTGCAGATGACAAAGAAATTGTTCAAAACAAGTTTTAACTTTATTTTGTTTTGACTCACACACACGCACACACACGGGGCATGTATACCATTATGATTATTCATGCCGATTTTGTGGAAATATAAATTGGTTTGAGTGTTTTCCCTTTTTTGGATGGGGGGTGCTATATAGGCTATTCAACAACAAACAAACGGATGCGTGAGATAAAGCTGTTTTCACACATACAGGTAATTCACTTCTCGTTCCTCGCTAAAAGTTCAAATCATTTTAACGTTATTGCGCAACCTTGCCCCTATTTTCACCTGTTGCTGAGTAACGTACATTAACATCCCATGGTCTCTTGAATGTAGCATACCTGTAGCAAGCGGTAGAAACAAACGTCGAAGAGGAGCTCCGTGTTACAGAGCGGCGATTGCTAGTTGTTTAAGCGCTACAGACCTCCGTCACAGCTCGGTCGTATCAGCGGCATTTAGTAGATGTGTTGAGCCGCAAAAGAGTTCCTCAACACTGCCTCTGGTGCCCTGCATGGTGGTCCTTTAGGTCAGCAGTAGCTGGTGGTTCAGTTATTCGAGAATAGGTGACTCTCAGCCGGGGACAGAGCACCGCAAGCTGCCGGTCATTTCGGCAGAGATTACGGATAAGTAAGTAATGAAACTACTAGTTAAGAAAAGAATTAATGTTAGTCCCTGTCGCTGCCATGTTGTTTGTGTATCTCTATGGCAAACGCGCGGGGCGAGGGCTGAGCCCGTTCGGAGCTATGGGAGCCCAGAGGGGAGCGTCGGCGGATGTTAAGGAGAAAATCGATTTTCATTTAAACAAATCGACGTTAACTATACATTCGAGTTAATCGATAAAATCGATTTATCGCCCAGCTCTACTTAGGGCGCATACACCCTATCACTCGCTCCACGTGGATCCTGACATGCGCTAACTTCCTGGTCTCTTCCACATCTTTTGCATTAAGTTGGCTGTGGCCCCTGGTGAAGGCAGGTATTTTCAGTGTAGCACCCACAAGGGCAACACTTTCTTTAATATCAAATCCACGGTCCGCTAACACTAGGTCTGCAGACGAGAGCTTCTGAAGAAAGCCACAGTTCTCGGTGATCTGCTTATCACTGGCACGCCCCCCCCCACCCTTTGGAAATGAAAGAGATAGTACCTTGTGGTGTTATACCAATGAGATATTTCATTGTGTGCCTGCTTTTGTAGTTTGAATATGTCTGTGCCTTTGCACGTACATTTTGTGTCCTTTCAATGAAAAGCTCAAAGCAGTCAATAATAACAGTAACACGATTCCCAAACATCTCTACATACTGATGTGGCATGCTTGCCTGTATACAATGTTGCTTTGGCCAGTACACCAAAGGGCTGAGGTGTGCATGCAGTACATTGATGGTCTAAACGAACAGATTGGATGCGGTTTGTCGGCTAACGTCAAAGAGGTGTGCAACATGTTCGACAGGCAGATCAAGTCTTAAGTGCATAAGGGTCAGGAGGAGCATTTGAAAATGGTTGAGTTTTCTTTCTTTTGTTTTTGATTTTGGTAGACTGGGAATGATTTGCATCAGCACACCCATCAATAGACTGAAAGATGGAAGACCAGTGTAGTACTTCACCTTTGAATCATTGTCTTTGAGAATATTCTCATCCAGGGCCTTTTTGGAGAGCTCTCCCTTCAGTTTTCGATTCTCCTCCTGCAAGCGGATTATTTCTTTGAGTCTGAGGCCACACATGGTGCACTTCTGCTGTTCATCTACATTCCCCATTGGGGCACCATCATCCCCTGATGTTTCAGTTTCCATATCTTCCTCTCTCCCTGCATTGTCTGGGGCTGGTGGTAGGGGCCGAGTCTCTTGTCCTTCCATCTCAGCCAGAGGTGCAGAGTAGTCTGATTGTAATAACAATAAGAAGAATAAACTGTAAATCTCTGTACTTGCCTGATGCCCAGGGCCCACTGTTTTTAAAACAGTCTAATCTTGATAAAAATGATCCCGATTTGAAAATTCCATGTTTTTGTATCTGTGATCAGGGACCAGTTCAAAAGTAATCCTTGATTCCACACATCAAGACATGAGATTTATCAATCTGGATCACTTTGATCCAAATGGCACTTTTGAAGAACTGGGCCCAGAGATGTGACTTTCACACATACTTTTGTTACTGATAGCTGCTCCAAGTATTTCAAGACTGTTAACATTAGCATGCCAAATGCCTAATGACCTCCTAGAATGACTGGCCTTTGTGTCAGAAAAGCTACAACTCTGTGTGAAAGGTACTTACACTTACACTACCGTTCAAAAGTTTGGGTTCGGTACGATTTTAAATGCTTTTAAAAGAAGTCTGTTCTGCTAACCATGCCTGCGCTTATTTGATTAAAAATACAACAAAAATCAGTTATAGTATTAAATATTATTCCAGTGTAAATCATCTGTTTTCTATGTGAATATATAGTAAAGTAATTTATTCCTGTGATCAAAGCTGAATTTTCAGCATCCTTACTCCAGTCTTCAGTGTCACATGATCCTTCACAAATCAGTATAATATGAGGATTTGATGCTCAAGAAACATTTATTATTATTATCAATGTTGAAAACAGTTGTCGGTCTGTCAGTTGTACAGTTTTTTTTTCAGGATTCTTTGATGAATAGGAAGTTTAAAAGAGCAGCATTTGTCTGAAATAGAATCTTTTGTATCATTATAAATGTCTTTACTGTCACTTTAGATCAATTTAATTATTCCTTGATAAATAAAAGTATTGATTTCTTCCCTCCAAAAAATAAAAATAAAATTCTCACTGACCCCAAACTTTTGAACGGCAGTGTAAGTTCAATCCTTTGTCTAGATAAAGAAACACCATTGGACATAAAATATATTGAGTCTACTTGCGTCTGTTACTAATATTTACCTGGGAACAAATGTGCTTCTTCATTCAACTCAGTCTCATGACCAATGTGGACAGTGCCCGGCGATGGGGGTGGATTCACGGGACCTTCCATCTCAGTTGCAGGCGTAGTGTTGTCTGACAGTAACAATAAAAAGAAATTTTGTGTCATATCACAACCTCTATTCCTAAGGAATCCAGATTAGCTATACACAGGGGGCAACATATATTGTATTCTTTTACTATTTACCTGGGTATAAAGGTGCTGCATTATCCAACTCAGCCTCAGGACCAGTGTGGTCAGTGCCTAGCGATGGGGGTTGCTGTTGTTGTGACCTCGTCGCCCTTCTCCTAAACCGCTTGAACCGGTCTGTGTTCATAGCTTTGACCTCAGTATGGCCGAGGTACAGAGAAGGGGCCCAGTCAGGATCACACTCCAACATTTCATAGGTAGGTTTGCCTGCAAACACAGTCACCAAATAAATTGCTATGTAGCCTAGATGTACAACATTTAAAACTACGCTTTAGTACATTGGTAACTTAAGCTCATTTTCTAGCCATTTCATGCTAGTTAACAGTTAACATTGGCCTAACGTCAAATCTAATGGTCTGGTTAAGTCAAACAAAACTCGCTGGTTATTTGCCCACAACATAACATTTACAGAGTAATTGTAACTTACCTTTGTGAAAATGCTTTGAACACACCATCATGTGTGGTGGAGTGTTATCGAAGGTAATCTTGGGCCTCCTTACTGCTGCTGTCCATGCCATTCGTCGCCTTTTTGTCACCTCTGAAACATGGCTTGTACTATTATTTTTCCACGCTGGAAAACGATAAAAGGATATTCCGTTCTTAAGCTTTATGCGACTTCTATCGTGAGAACGACTATTGCAGTTTATAACACAGCAGGTAGACGGCATCTTGAACACTGCGTTTTTCGCTCCATGCAAACAAGTCTGGCGTCTGGCGCCTTATGTTTGCGCCGCGGATTCCCAAAATGCTTTGCGTTCACCACGGTAATACGTCATGATGACACAAACTCTATAACGGGACGGTTTTGATTAGGAATACTACGGTAAACAAAACGCCAAACGCGGGACGCGATCCCCGCTCGCCCGGGTGAAAGTCCTGTGTTGTTTGACCCACCCACCACCCCGACCAGCCTCCCTACGCGGATTTTCGGCTCTTTATACTACTCCCTACCATTTTCGTGCTGTGACCATGAAATATGCTTCCCATTGAAATACATTACTTCACATTTTCGTGCTGGCCACCACGTAAAAAACGAGAAAAACGTCCTCATGAACATGTATCAATAGATTAAAAATAACGTGACATTTACACGAACTGCCATGAGACCGGGCTGAAATATGACATATCAGAACTTAAATAAATATACACTATATATAGTATATATAAAATTCTGCTCAAACAGGGTCTCGCCCTGGGTGTAATTCAATGTAGAACCACCACTGCCTGCATCACATTTTATGCTGGAAAGCTGCCAAATTGCTTCACAGCGTGAACAGAAATGATTTACTGGCACAAATCCCCAAAGAAAGAAAGAAAGAAAGAAAGACAGCCACA
This sequence comes from Sander lucioperca, assembly GCF_008315115.2. NCBI lineage: Eukaryota > Metazoa > Chordata > Actinopteri > Perciformes > Percidae > Sander > Sander lucioperca. The sequence goes on along the minus strand of NC_050178.1, from coordinate 24,926,854 downwards.
CTGTTCAGCGTGCTTCAGTCACGGCAACATTTTTTAAACCATTCATTTGCAACATTACACATTTAGTTTAACGCTCCGCGGCGCTGTCCCACCTGTTCATTTGGTCCGGGCCATTACTGCCACTTAGTTCTGGTCCGGTTCACACAGATCCTGCATCGTCAGCGCTACGCGGAGCCACGCGGATAAATCACAATCTGATGACTGACGGCCGGTCAGGCAGCACTTACTGAGCCTGATGTGTTGACGTTGGTTCTCTGGTGTCACAAAGAGCTCCAAAGAAATAAGATTGTGAGCATTATTGGATTTTTTTTTGCCACCCAGACCCCACACTTGATATATATATATATATATATATATATATATCAAGTGTGGGGTCTGGGTGGTGTGGGGACTGGGTCTGGGTGTCCTCCCCCAGGGTTATTTTCAGCGTCAAATACTTCATTTCCTGCATTGTGATACACTTTTATGCACCAATGTATGGTGGGAATACCTTTATTTATCCTATGAGAAGGAAAACACAGATGACATTCAAAATATATCAAAAATATAATGGAATATAAAGCAGTAATGGGGCTTTCACATCAGGGACCTAAGTCGCTCTGCATGTTCTGCAGCGTTAGTTTAGTTTGCTGTCACATTACTCGAATACCCGTATTTGTGAATACAAATATCTGAAGTGAAAGTTCTGTCACAAAACTATGTTGTTGCGTATCACTGCACATTTTTAAGTGGGTATATGGAAATCCTGGAGATTTCTTCGTGGGTATGCTGCGTATACCTGCGTATCACGTAGACTACACCACTGCTTAAAGGGTAACTTCCCATGTTTTTGTGTGTAAGTGTCTGATGGGAACAACAATCTTTGAAATTGGTCCAGTATTAACCCTCATATTGTCTTCCTGTTGACTTTTTTTTAACACTCGGTTTACTCCATAGAGGATTATAATGTAAAACAGACGCTGGCAGCTTAAAGAAAGATGCCAAGTGTGAACATAGCCTTATTTCCTCTTTCTATCTTTCCCTTCTTCTTTTCTCCTTCTCCCCCTTTCCCCTTTCTGCTCCTCTTCCTCCTCCTCCTTCATTGTTGACAAGGTAAACTTTTGCTCCAGCAAAAGGAAAACATGGAAAACGCAGCGCTGCCCTGTAGCTGTCATGATGTCATCGAGTCCCTCTACTCAGCGTAAGTTATCTGGAGACGCTTTATGACTCGGCTGTGTGTGTGTGTGTGTGTGTGTGTGTGTGTGTGTGTGTGTGTGTGTGTATGTGTGTGTGTGTGTGTGTGTGTGTGTGTGTGTGTGTTTTACGACAGGCCAGGGGCTCAGCGTGCTTACCTAGCCTAATAAATCCTGACAAGCTCTCTACAATAACCTGGATGAGGTTTCTCTTTTCTCTCACTCACACACTCCTTCCCTCGGCGGCCGGCCTAACCTCTCTGCTCCGCTGCATATTATACCTGCCACCTACTGTTTCCTCAACTTCTGGACAGCGGGAACACACACACGCACATACACACACACACACACACACACACACACACTTGACTGATTTTATGTCGACTTGCAGGAGCGTTCATACTTATACTGTTAGAAGGAGCCCACGCACATTTGACATTTCAACGCATTCTCATGAACGGGTTCTTATGATATCATACGAAAATTTATGCACACCAATTTTTATAATAACCTGCAAAATTAGCCCTCCTGTTGTTCTTGGGTCAAATTTGACCCATTTCTTTAAAAGTTTCTATATCACAAATTGGGTTTCTTTCAACCAAGTTGTTAAAAAAAACAACGTGGATGGTTCTATACAACTAGTAAAGTAACTGATCAGTTCACTACTTTCATTAAATTTGGGTGATGTATTCAATTTTATGGCATTTGAAATTTTTTTTAGAAAATAACGTTGAAAGAAATCGTCAAATAAATGACCAAAATGTTAACCAAAAAGTTTCAATTTAAAATTTTGACCCAGAAAAACAAAAAGTTGCTCATTGGTCGACGGGAAGACAACACAAGGGTTAAGCGGAAAGGCGACCGTGGGCCAGTCACGTGACGCCGGCTACAGAGCTGTTGAGTTCACCAACAAAAAGTTAGCATAAAAAAGTTAGCGTAAAAGGTTAGCGTAAAAAAGTTAGCATAAAAAAGTTAGCGTCATGAGGCGACGACAGCTAAGTTTTGGTACCATCCACACCTTTTTACACCAATTCACACTCTACATTTAGGGCCCTTAGCCTTGTAGATTGGGATGTGCCAAATTGCCCAATATGAACATAATTGAACACATTCTCATGAACGGGTCCGTAAGATATCATGCTAAAACTTATGCACACCAATTCATAAGATAACCTATGAAAATTAGGCGACTGCCGGCCAGTCGCATGACAGTTAAATTTAGCCAAAAAAAGGTACAAAGCACAGTGAGGTTACGGTCGTTTCAGCGGCCTTACAGTTGAGTTTAGCCAGTAAAAAGTGAGCGTCCTACGACGACGACGTAGTTTAGATACCAAAACGACTAGTTAAGATTAGTATGTGGTTTGGGTTTGAAACAGCGGTCCCCTTAAGTAGTTCTCCCGGGACACACACACCCGTTTCCTGGGTGAAAGTCTTGTGTTTTCTCCTTATCTTCTTCAGGACATGAACACCTGTTTCCTTGGTGAAAGTCTTGTGTTTTCTCCTTAACTTCTTCAGGACATGAACACCTGTTTCCTGGGTGAAAGTCTTGTGTTTTCTCCTTAACTTCTTCAGGACGTGAACACCTGTTTCCTGGGTGAAAGTCTTGTGTTTTCTCATTTACTTCTTCTGGGACATGAACTCCGCTCCATGGCTTGAAAGCCCTATGTTTTAGGAGCCAACCCCCCCACCCCCCCGGCGCCCCCCCGACCTCCTCCCTACGAGGATCTTCACGCTCTTATACAGCAGCAGTCAACCTGCTGCTGATAGTAATAAATACTAGAACACATACCCATTACAGAGCTTTACTTTCCGTAGCTACATGTACGAATGGTTCATGAGAACAGCCTGAACATTCACACACACACACATGAAAATGAAGTTACTCTGAGCTGAAGGACAAATGTAGGAATGTGTAATATTTATTGACTGAATGGGATTTGAACCCTGGTCTCATCTACTCACAGCCAAAGTTGACTATAATCACCAGACCAGGAGGAATACTACTGTACGGAGCCACCGAGTGATTTTTAATGTTTCTTCATGAAGCCTGCTGAACTGAGACCCGCACAGGACACAAAACACTTCATTTGGGTTCATTTGTTTGTGCAAACATTAATAATTATTTGTAATTTGACAGAAGACCAAGCAATACTTATTACTTATTTATTTTAAAGGAATAGGAAACACTAATGTATGAAACTACCAATTAGATTAGTAATACTCTCACCCAGGAAACGCGTGTTCATTCCTTGGGAGCGATTTAATCCAAACCACGATCTTTTTCCTAAACTTAACTGGCGTCGCCGTAGCTGTATCCCTTCTAGCAACAATGGGTGCTCTCCCTCCAGCACCAAACAGGAACCAGCAAATGGCTAGGGCCAGTGGTGTCTATGGTTGCTATGGCGCCGCGCTAAGCTAAACGCTAAAGAGGGAAAGTTGCCGACGGGAGATTTACCGGCAAATAAACGCAGACCTCCGGGTACTGGAGATCTAGTATCTAGAATCTAGTTGTAGTCATGCAAATTGTGAACCCTAATGTTACACTCGAAGACTCTGAAATGACTGAAGTCACACCATCTCACATCTAAAGACATTCATCTCACAGCTAATATTAAAGTCATAATATGTAAAGACTAGGGATCTGTCAGGGTCACACATAGCACGACTACAACTAGATTCGTTTTGAAAAATGTAACCAAGCTAGCTAGCTACCGTTAGCGTTAGCTGGTAACTCAAGGGGAAGTTACCGGTTAACGGTAAATCTCCCGTTGAATGACTCGCTTCAGAAGGGTTAAAAAATTTCCCTCTTTAGCGTTTAGCTTAGCACGGCGCCGTAGCAACTATAAACATCACTGTCTCTACTGTCTTTACAGTTGCTCCCCCGAGACTCTGGAACAAGTTACGCCCTGATATTCACATTATTACGGATGTAGCTCTTTTTAGATCCAAACTCAAAACGTATTTGTTTAGAATGGCTTTCAATACGTAGTAGTGGTGTGACAATGTCCCTCTCCTCCTCCTGTTTCGACAAAGGTCAGTTTAAAAAAATTTTGTCAGATTTTGACAGGCTCATCCGCTCGCCATTTCCGGGTGAGTCCCGACTGCCCTGTCTCCGACTGAGCATGCCGGGTCGGACAAAATGAAGGCCGACAGCTCCTTGGACGGACGACGGCACGGAACACACCGAACAGACTCGAGTCACCGACCTCGCCAGACTGTCCGATGGCAGATAATCGGGTTGGTGTGTCAGGGCCCTTAGTCTTTTCAATGTCTTGTAGTGTATCATAGACATTACTCTGTGATTCTCAATACACCGTGTTTCCTCTCACACTTCTGTATTTTTATCTCACACAAACTCTCTTGCTCCCCCTCTCGTCTTCTCTCTCTCTCTCTCTATGTCTCTCTCTCTCTCTCTCTCTCTCCCCACACACACACACACACACACACAGAAAAGCAGTGAGGGATGAAGTCATTATCAGCTCTAATAGGTGACGTGCCAGATATTTCCACTGCAGGGAAATAACATGACAGCAAAACAAACGACGCCATTAGTCATACTTAACACCACCTGTAAATCAACTCTGTGCGTATGCAATGTGTGTGTGTTTGTGTGTTTTAACAGGTTATTTGCTCCACAACTGTGACCCATGGAAAGTATGAGCCGTACAGATGACTGACAATGTGTGATGAGTGCACACACACACACACACACACACACACACACACACAAATAAACACACACATGTTTCAGGAGTTTTACTCTCTGCTCGTGTTTTGCTGAACATAGATTATTGACACGCTATGACCAATCTCTACTTATATTTTCCACTACAGAGCTAAACATGGCTAGCCAAGGCTCGCTCAGTGGCTAATCTGTCACAAGTAGAGCCCTACTGGGCCAGAAAGCATTCATTCAGAGCTTCGTTACAGGTCTAGTTATCATCTGCTTTCTACTACAGAAAGGTTGGGTTCTAAAACACAGGGCTTTCATGCCGGGGAGCAGAGTTCATGTCCCAGAAAAAGTTAAGGAGAAAACACAAGACTTTCACCAGGAAAAAGGTGTTCATGTTCAGGGTTAGGGTTATACAGCGCTGCGGAGGAAGGTCTGCTGAGTCCACACAGCATTCCTGAATGGGAGGAAAACGTGCTCTGGATTATTGGCATTTCTTCAAACCAATCACAATCGTTTTGGCGCCGTACGGAGCCACGGTGCCTCTGCAAAATAACCTCGGGAAGGAACTTGTTTTGGTGGAACATGTGTACGTTCAAAAGTAGTTTTAGTCGTGCGAGAGAAAACTCAGATTGGACAGATAGTCTAGCTAGCTGTCTGGATTTACCCTGCAGAGATCTGAGGAGCAGTTAACCATAGTCCTCAGAAATCCACCGGAGGTTAGAACGCCAACACAAAGAAAATGGAAAACGGACAAGTTTTCTTTATGAATCCAAGTCAACACTCGGTGAGTAATGGATATGCAAATGGTAAAGAATTCCTTTAACTGCACATGTTTCAAGAACAGGAACCATGAAAGGCGTAGCACCGGTAGCGAATGTGAACCGTCAATTAACGCCACCGTATAAGTGCCAACATTTACGGCTCAGGATTACCACCTAAAATGTGACTACTCTTCTTGTTCTGAACACTCGGCGGTTCATCCCTCCCCCCTGATTATAAAGTGACTCGCGGTGGCTGCGCAGCGTTTAGTTGGAGCCGGTAGTCCCTGCGAGTGTTAATCCTCTCTAAACTCGCCGCAGCTGGACGAACGTGAAGCTGGAGAGCTGCGAAGTGTAAAGAGTCTGAGGGGACTGCCAATGAAAACCAGGCTGCGGCAATAAAATACCAACCAAACAACGAGCCACTCAGCACAGCCATGACCCCCTGCATGGACACACACACACACACACACACACACACACACACACACACATACTGGTAAGCCCTATTCTGGCAATACTTCTCCCAGCTAAACAATAAAACCTAAAACAACACCATTGTTTTTAATGCTCGGTCCTGCGGTAGCAGTCAGTATTAACAATGGAAAGACCAGACACGTTGTCTTGGAGCTGAGACGATTTGTCACACTTTGACAAGCCACGGATTCAACGGGACAGCGAGCGAACGTTTTTGGAGTCTGACAGCTGAATAACAAGTGGAGAAAAAAAACAAAAAAACAAGAAGAATGTGTCTGAGTGCGATCGGGACGGAGCAGGAAGGAAAGGAGGAAACAGCTCCACTCTCCGTTCCCAGCCAAACACAGCAAAACCTCCGACATGACGAGACACTCGTCTTTGAACATTGCTCAAAATGATTTGAACAAGCCGGCAATAAAACAGGAAGATTTAAATGCCAACATGATAAGTGTCTGAACGTGGTATCGGAACATAAATGTTTGTCACTCTGTTGAGTCTGAGTGTTCATCAATGTTTTTACTCAGTCTAAGGAGGAGCGAGTATTCTGGATAAAGTTACTTGAAGGTATCTACATAAGAGTGACATGACACTATCATGAACGTGTCATAAACATAAACAAGTCATAAATGTTTACGACATAACACTTCTTTTAGTGTCATTCGGTTTTTGTCATGACAAGTTATGGTTAGGGTTAGTTTTGGGTTAGGGTTAGGGTTAGAGTTAAAGTTCATGTGTCATGACTGTGTCATGACAGTGTCATGTGTTCATGACACTGTCATGACACTCTTATGTAGCTATGTTCAAGTAAAGTGTTACCAAATATTTTTAAAGTGAGATTTTGAAAATGTCATGAGAACAAAGCCCTAATAGTTCAAGCATAAGTTGCAATATTAGTTGCGATGTTATAATAAAGTTGGGATTCTGATGAAGTTTGATGATCAAATTGAATGAAAGTCACAAGAACAAAGTCAACACAGAAATATTTCAAGCACAAAGTTGCAATTGTACTAGAAAATAAAGCAAGAATAAAAGTCATAATATCTTGAGAATGAAGTGAAACTTTTGAGAAGAAAGTCATAATATTTCAAGACAGAAAAAGTTGGAATATCCCAATAATTAAAGCTTTAGTGCGTAACTTTATGATATTAATGAACGTCCATTACATTCAAGCCATTGCCAAATGAGTTGCTACAAAGCTAATTAAGACTATCAGGTCCACACAAGAGATCAGACAGAAACTATGCACTATAGCTTTAACTTGGGATGAAGTTCGATAATTAAACCGATCGATCTTAGATTTTAAACATTATGTCCTGAGAACAAAGTTGTAATATTTCAAGCATTAAGTTGCAATTTTATAAGAAAAAAACTGGATAAAAAGTCGTAATGTCTTAAGAATAAAGTCAAACATTTATCAGAAGAAAATGGTAATATTTCAAGCCAAAAAAGTTGGAAACTTTCAATTATGAAGTTGGGATAAAGTTTGAAAATCTAATTATGACTGGAGCATCAGGGCCATTTGAAAAAAAACTAAAAACAAGTATGATATGATCTTAGATTTGAACATTAAGTCCTGGGAACAAAGTTGCAATATTTTGAGAAAAAAGTTGCAATTTTACCAGAAAAAAACAAACGTAACGTCGTAATGTCTTAAGAATAAAGTCAAACGTTTATCAGAAGAAAATCGTCATATTTCAATGACGAAGTTGTGATAAAGTTTGATAGTAAAGTCATAATATTATGACTCATTTTGCATTAATGCAGCAGTCAAACCAAACTTTATTCTGAAAATATTTGGACTTTCTGCTCACATTGCACGTTACAGTAGTCCGACTTCTTCGTCCTAATTTAATGAAGTGTAAATAGTCGAATACATAAATATTCTTTTCTCTAATGTGGTCGTCTTGGAAACGAGACGGCTGCCACTGAAAAGCAGTCGCTGTTTTAATTCCTCTTCTGTGGTTGTGTCTGAGGTTTAAACTGCGGTTTGGACTGTTTTGTGGAGCTTTAAGTGGGCAGTTACAGCGAGCCATTCGTTAAAACCCCCCCGGGGTGTGAGCGTCACATGGATTCAGGCCTGTGTTTTGAGAAGGAGTGTTTGTGTACATGCATATTATTGTGTGTGTGTGTGTGTGTGTGTGCGTGTGTGTGTGTGTGTGTGTGTGTGTGTGTGTGTGTGTGTGTTTAATTCCTGAGCTCTGGGAGTCTATAAAGCAAGCTCTGGCCATTCAGTGGGTGATTATATGTTAGCACAAACTTTACAGAAGTGAGGTCACCTCTGCAGGATATATGTGTATGTGTGTGTGTGTGTGTGTGTGTGTGTGTGTGTGTGTGTGTGTGTGTGTGAGAGACAGTGTACCAAAATGTGTTGCCAACACCAACACTGAGCTGGCTGAACTGGTCAACCTGTTGGCTTGTTACTGGCCTCAAGCCCCCATCCATCCTTCTATTAGTCCGGATCAACAGAAGTACATTTCCAGGATAATTGGCATGGCTCACGGGGCCGGATGTCCCTCTCCTTCCGCTCTATGTCTGTTGCCGTTCTCAAACTCTGTTCTCTTCGGGTCACAACATCAAACTTCGAGCTAGCGAGCTACACACTGAAAATGTCAACTTTAGAAGAAGATTTGGATGGTGCAACAAGGCAGGCCTGCTTGGTTCTTTCAGGGAATGATTGTTAAAGATTTACAAATCAAGCAGATTAGCTGATGCAGAGCGGAGTGGGCGGGTTGGGGTGTAGGGTTTGACCATGTCCTGGATGTAAGCTGGTGCTGATCCGTTCCTGGCCTTGTATGCAAGTACTAGTGTCTTGAACTGGATGCGGGCAGCAACTGGTAACTAGTGAAGAGCAGCGTGGGCAGCAAGTTTTCACATATTCTGTTAAATATCAAACGTCTACTCGATGGATTGGGACAGAATATGGTACAGATATTTATAGTCCCCAGATGATGAACCCTGATAACTTTAGTGATCACTTGACATGGGTTGACATTTCTGATTTAACAGATGACAACTATTAGATTAATTGCTATTACATGACTTACGCCCTTTTTATAGTTTCATGGAAATTGGGATGGTAATTTTTCCATAATCCCGCGGACAAACAGACAAACAAACCGAACCGAAAACATAGAATATAGATGTTAAAGGCATGATGTGGCAATGCTCCGGTCATGATTCATTCATGTCTCCAACGAGTGTTTAGAAATCTACAGCTGATGTAATGGTATTTCATAAGGTGTTTTGACAGAACAACTGAAGATAGATTTAATTTGAAAAAGGAAACCGAAAACAGCTACTAGACAATCCTGGCTCATACACTGGGAATACACTGGGAAAGAAATAACAGCTAGGTTTATAAAGTGCTTCTTGAAATGAAAGCCGAAGAAGATAAACAATAGAGTTCAAGACCTCTGAATCACAAAATCGTTTTTATAGTATATTGTTTTGAATGTTAACATCATCTCTGTTTTTTAAATATCCACTGATAAACTGCAGGTGATACTTCTTTCTTCTTCTTTTTTTAGGAACAAAAACCTTTAACATCCATGCTTGTACTTGTTTTAGTGTAGCAGGGGTTTTCCACAAAACATCCTTTCATGTTTGTACTTGTTCAAGCTTGGATTTCATGTTCCACTTGATGAAGGTGCGTCCAGAAAGTATTGAATTATATTGAATAATATGTCAAACCCAGTGTATGAGCCAGGATTGTCTAGGAGGGGGGTTCAAATAGACCCGTTAGTACTCTTCTAGGGTATCACTGCTCCATCCAAAGAGGGATAATAAACAACAATAAGCCAAATCGTAGGTTATAAAATTTGGCTACCCAAAGGAGTAAGGAATTTATTTGCAAAACAACATCTAAAAGAAAACACAAAGTAGTGTGTAAATTCTGTGAACTGAGACACCTGGGACTACCTCAAATTTTATGCTCCATTTACGGCAGCCTTATGCACTATTTTTCAAGATATTTGATGACAGAATGCCTAAAAATCTGTACATCATTTGGGAAAAATATGATACTTGTAACATCCTATTTTTTAAGTTCCGTAACATAGACAGAAACTGTCTGATGTTTCTGTTTTTAAGTCCCATAACATAGGCATAGAAATAAAATGGATAGAAAGGCCATTGAACTTGTGGTCATTTCATTGGTACATCACAAAATGGTGATTGTTGTTACTTGTCTTAGTGAGAATTTGCGTCAGTGGGGCCGTTAACTGTGTTGCAGCTCGCTGGGAGGAGAGCCGCCCGACGCAGCTTGGGAGATGTTCTCCAGAGTTGCAGAGGAGGGACGGTTAGACCCAGCAGCAGTGGATCAGCGGACCGCTAACGTTAGACCCAGAGGCAGTTGGTCAGCGGACCATTAACGTTAGACCCAGCGGCAGTGGGTCAGTGGATCGCTAACGTTAGACCCAGTGGCAGTGGGTCAGGAAGAGTAGCTGACTGCTACGGCATCAGCTAATGGGGATCCTTTTAATAAACATAAAAAAAAGACTTGTCAGCATCTCTGGTCTCAACCCCTAAAAGGGCCCTATTTTAACGATCTAAGTGCACGGCGTGAAGCGCCTGGCGCAGGTGCGTTTAGGGCGTGTCCAAATCCACTTTTGCTAGTTTGACGGCGGAAAAAAGTGTCCGTGCGCCGGGTGCAAGATAGGGCCCAAAGCCCCGGTCTTGTCTCGGTCTCGATGGTGATGACTCTGTCTCGGTTTAGGTGGGCTTGACAACAACACGGCTACTAACCATGGGGAACAATTGGAGTTCAGTTTTCTTACTTAAGGACACTTGTGGATCAACCCCCCCCCCCCCCCCCTCTACAGTGCCCTGGTGCCCAGATAATTTGCCTATCCTGCCTACGCCAGCAGCTTTACCAGTTTTGTTCCAGCGTAGGTTTCTTGCCAGTTGGCAGAGTTGTGGTCAAACAGCAGCTTCGTATTGAGCAAATTGGCATTCATTAGCTTGAAAGAAAACCATCCAAACAAACAGAAGGACCATTATGAAAACAGTCAAATAATCTGGCTGAAGATCTTTTAAATGGACCGATTTATTTCTTTACAGCACTCACACATGGAGCCAGACTTGATCTCAAGATGCATCTTGGGCATGCCAAGCCATTCAGAGCAGAAACTCATTTTACTTTTTTTATTGTTCAATAAATATAAAGGATCACCTGGAGCTTTACGACTTCCCAAACTCAAATTACTGCAAACTAAACAGAAACAGCAGGTCTGGAGGTAAATCTGTGCTGCTCTCATAGCTGCTGGAGGAAATACTCAGATCATTCTGATGGATGGATAGATTTGGGCTTTTATTTCTTCTTTTTAGGCCATTATTTCTACGACAGCTGAAGACAAGGGGAGAGACGGGGTGGGGGCGACCGTGACAAGCAGCAAAGGGCCGCAGGTCGTAGTCGAACCCGCGGCCGCTGCGTCGAGGAGCGAACCTCCACACATGGAAACATGCTCCACCAGGTGAGCTACCCAGGCGCCCATGAATGGATGGACTTGACCCACAGTACTGTGGGGTAAGGTCTAGCTACACGACAGATACATTCTGGGATACGAGAAAAAAAACGCTGTGGGTTGTTTTCATTTCTTTAGACCAATCACAATCATCTTGGGCGGCGCTAAGCTCCGGACGCAGCGACGGTGGCTCTGCTAAATAGTCGCAGGAAGGAACTTGTTTTGGTGGAACATTTGCACCCCGCAAAAGAAAACTCATACAATATTAAATGAAGTTAACTGTTGGCACAACACAGTACCGTGAGCTATTTAAATTAGCTGATACATTGTTAAACCTCATTAGCTCTTACCAGTGTATCTCCGTGTGTACTTCGTCCACAGCAATCCCACCAATCGCTCCCAAAACGTCCCAGTTAGAGAGGAAATGCCCTAAACATATTCTTTGTAAATCTTTACAATCATTCCCTGGAAGAACCAAGCAGGCCTGCCTTGTTGCACCATCCAAGTTCTCTTTAAAACTTAATATTTTCGACGTGTAGCTTGCTAGCTTGAAGTTTTGTTGTTGTTTCCCAAAGTAAGAGTGGAAGAAGATGGACATGCGCTGGATGTCAGGCAATTATCTTGGAAATGTACTTCTGTTGATCCAGACTACTGCTGCGTTCCAGGCAACCCTAACTCGTGTTTTCACAACCTTCTACCCGTGAAAGTGCCCTGGAACGGCAGTCAAACCCGTAACTTACTCCCTGTGAACTGGTGCCAGATCGTTGTACTCCCAGTTACAGTTTTTGATGTCACACACACATAAACAACAATGGCGACCCCTGTTGATGCTGCACAGACGCTGGTGATTAACGTTGAGAAATAGAAATAAATAGACATAAATAGGCAACGTAAAGTCATTCCGCACATTGTAATCAAAACAATACACATACGATTGTGTACTACTACAGGTTATGTTTATTAAATGAAGCCCAAAATATGTCGGCGACTAGAAATCGCTAGTATCAGCTAGCGCTAGCTAACATCAACGTTAGGTAGTCGCTAGCTAGCGTTAACATTAGGTAGCCTAACCTGAACCCTGAAACGCTACCAAGTTGTGAGTCGTGACTTGAAGTTGTAACTTATGGGCTAAAAATTGTGTCTGGAACGCAGCATACCTCTGGAGAAAATGTGTGAACATAATGTCACGACAGTTCATACAGTTGTTGAGATATTTAGGTCTGGACCCAAGTTGTGGACAGACCGACAGACCAACAGAGCCAATAACAGATTTTTCTGTTGGATTATTTTCCGTAGAGTGATGGTTGGAAAGATGCTTTTTAACTTGATTCTACATTTTAGGCCTCCTCTTCAACCTTTCGATCACCATCCACCATGTTTTCATTTTCCTTCATTAGCATCTGGGTTGTCAGGGGGACCATGACAAAACACACGTCCGCTTGTTCATCGAGTGTAACTGAAGTTTTCCATTTGTTTAGTTTACTACGAAGGTCATCACAGATTTTGTTTTTACTTCTTCGTTGGAAGTGTGTTGGCCCGATTTGCCACACTGGCGCTCTCCGATCCCTTTGTTGCTGAGCCCCAAACTACAGATGCTTTTAGGTCCCATGAGTCTTTACCACTGGCACACACACACACACACACACACACACTATGTATACCACCACTCAGCCTTGGTGTGTGTGTGTGTGTGTGTGTGTGTGTGTGTGTGTGTGTGTGTGTGTGTGTTATTTTTGGATTTTTTCCCGTTGTGGCTTTAATCAGGGGCGTCTTTGACATGTCACAGTTTCCCCACCTAGGCATGACCTGCCCTCCGCCAGGAAACACTGAACAAACCAACTGTGCCCGACAGAGTGTGTGTGTGTGTGTGTGTGTGTGTGTGTGTGTGTGTGTGTGTGTGTGTGTGTGTGTGTGTGTGTGTTACAGAGAGCAAAGGGAAGAAATTGTGTTTTTTTGTGTGTTTAAGAACATTACATGTGGATATACATGTTCACATATGCATTATAGTTTTAGTCATCTGCTGAATGAGTCATATGTTCATTAGGCAGAACTGAAAGCACACATTTAAACACTGTTGTTTGCCTGGTAATGTTAAGCAGGGACTGAAAGAATAACTATATACATAGTATAATGACTATATCCCGTATTGACCCATATAGACAACCCTGATAGTAGGACGACTCAGCTTTAAACAGTAGAACATTACAGCACATTAAAACAGTAGGTGTATAATGGCTGTCACTCTGACCATTCTGCTGCGTTGATTTGAATAGAAACGGCCTTTCTGTCCATTTAATTTTTTATGTTTTTTACCGTTATCTGTGCATCAACAATTTTACACAGCGCTGACAATAAAAGCAAATTATACAGTGGTGTAGTCTACGTGATCCGCAGGTATACGCAGTATACCCACTAAGAAAGCTCCAGGATTTCCATATACCCACTTAAAAATGCGCAATGATACGCATCAACGTAGTTTTGTGACAGAACTTTCACTTCAGATATTTGTATTCACAAATATGGGTATTCAAGTAATGTGACAGCAAACTAAACTAACACTACAGAACATGCAGAGCGACTTTTCTTATCTTTTATCGACCCGCTCCTCGCTGAGCGCAGTGTGTAGTGTGTGCATAGCGACCGGGCCAAAATACCCCGCCTACACTAACGCCAGTCTCCTCCCTTCACTGCACATTTAATATATTTTATTTTGTCCTCGTTGCTTTTTCGTTCAACTTCTGTGATCCAGGCTCAGGTCCCTGATGTGAAAGCCCCCTTACTGCTTTATATTCCATTATATATTGGATATATTTTATGTATGTCTTTTATGTATTTCCTTCTCATAGGATAAATAAAGGTATTCCCACCGTAAATGTGTGCATAAAAGTGTATCAGAATGCAAGAAATGAAGTCTTTGATGCTTAAAATAACCCTGGGGGAGGACACCCAGACCCAAACCCCAAACTACACCACTGAATTTATACAATGTATCTGTTTTACATTGAAGTTTGTAGATGCTGGATTTATCAGCAGTTAAAATAAGCTAACAAACAACAATAAAGGCCATGATTCTCATGTACTGAAACAACATGAAGTGAGAAGTCATGCCTTAGATAAACCCACTGTATAAGTCCCAAATAGTATTCAGTTTTGTTTTGTTTTGTCTTGAGTGAAGACAAGTTGAGTTCTGTACATGACTTTCAGCTCAGCCCAGCAGGAAGTCCACGTCGTTTACTGTAATCAACAGCTGGCATTGTGTCTCGCACATTTGAAATGTTATAACCATCCTAAAGCCAACACAAACCACTGAAAATATATTCTAATGTCAAAAAGGTGCACTGGAGGCTCGTAGGGAGCAAACAAGTGGACGTTAAAATCTGATTCTGGTTCTCTCCATTCCTGCACGATTGACCTTTTTTTATAGGTGAGAGGAGTTGCGATTATGAAGTTACGAAGGTTCGTGGGTGCATGCATGTTTGTAGCAACAAGTCCTCCAACGACGATATCAGTTGTTTATTCCAGTGGTTCTCAAACTTTTTTCAATAATGTACCCCATTTGAATTGTGTTTTTAAGCCAAGTACCCCCTGACCAGCATTAGATTTACCAAACAACAGCCATGTAACTGAAAAACATGTAAAGGTGCTGTAGGTAGGATTGTGAAGATCCAGGATTTAGCCAAAAAATTTGAACATCAACAACTTCTCAGTCCCTCCCCCCTTTCTGCAAAAGCCCAAACGGTGTCCTAAGCCCCTCCCCCCACAAGGGAGAATGAATGTGTGTGCATGAGCAGTGTTTGACACGCAGTTAGACACCCCCCCTGGCCCTGATTGGTGCATCTGTACAGGGAGCGGTGGATTTTTGCAAGTCACACTACAGGCTGTAGGTGGAGCCAGAGGAGCTAGATTTCTTTTTAAATTACCTGCTTCATGTAGTTCTACTGGAACATAGGGTCAGTTTCAGCAAATATGACAGAAAGTTACTTTTATAAGGCTTACCTACTGCATCTTTAAATACTAATGAAAAAAGGCAACAAAAACTTTTAAAAAACATAAGAACTTGGAAAAAGTCGGTAGAAAGAAGGAAGTAAGGCAAGAATAGGTGGAAAATAGTATCAAAAACTTAGAAAACAGCGACAAAAACTTTGTAAAAAGCGATTTGTAACCTAAAGTTAAAAAAAACTCTGTTTCCTTTTCTGTTCGAACGGGACATGAACCCCAGTGTCCTGGGTGAAAGTCCCACCCCCCCACCCCCAAACCTGCCTCCTTACCAGGACATTTGGCTGCGTTCCAAACACAATTTTTAGCCCGTAAGTTACAACTTCAAGTCACGACTCACAACTTACTAACTTACGTTGACGTTAGCTAGCTTCATTTAATAAACATAACCTGTAGTAGTACACAATTGTATGTGTATTGTTTTGATTACAAAGTGTGGTATTACTTTACGTTGCCTATTTACATCTATTTATTTCTATTTCTCACCGTTAATCACCGGCCTCTGTACAGTATCAACAGGGGTCGCCATTGTTGTTTATGTGTGTGTGACGTCAAAAACTGTAACTGGGAGTACAACAATCTGGTACCAGTTCACGGGTAGTAAGTTAGGGTTAGACTGCCGTTCCAGGGCACTTTCACTGGTAGAAGGTTGTGAAAACCCCCTTGAGGTAAATTTGTGATCATCAGTGATATTGGGCTGTGTAAATAAAACTAACTTTGACACAAACTCACAAATATTAGGAATACACACAGCCGTGCAAACAGATCACATTCTTACATGTTAGCTGAAACATGCACACTCAGATGAACACAGTAGAAATACTGTAGTCTTAATGTTTTAGTCACACACACACACACACACACACACACACACACACACACACACACGCACAAACTACATTTCCAGGAAACACTTAAGTGAAACTTAGAACTTAACTTCATTGCTTTCTTACTCCTCTGGGTTATTCCTTCACCTCAAGGCCTCTCTCTGTCTCTCTCTCTCTCTCTCTCTCTCTCTCTCTCTCTCTCTCTCTCTCTCTCTCTCTCTCTCTCTCTCTCTCTCTGTCTCTCTCTCTCTATGTCTCTCTCTCTGTCTCTCTCTCTCTATGTCTCTCTCTCTCTCTATGTCTCTCTCTGTTTCTCTCTCTCTCTCGCTCTGTCTCTCTCTCTCTGTATGTCTCTCTCTCTCTGTCTCTCTCTCTCTCTCTATGTCTCTCTCTGTGTCTCTCTGTCTCTATGTCTCTCTCTCTGTCTCTCTCTCTCTCTCTCTGTCTCTCTGTCTCTATGTCTCTCTCTGTCTCTCTCTCTCTCTATGTCTCTCTCTGTGTCTCACTCTCTCTCTCTCTCTCTCTCTCTCTCTCTCTCTCTCTCTATCTCTCTCTCTGTCTCTCTCTCTTTGTCTCTCGCTCTGTCTCTATGTCTCTCTCTCTCGCTCTCTGTCTCTCTGTCTCTCTCTCTCTATGTCTCTCTCTCTCTCTGTCTCTCTATGTCTCTCTCTCTATGTCTCTCTCTCTGTCTCTCTCTCTCTCTCTCTCTCTCTCTCTACAGATGGAAGCGTTTCCAAACTTTACCATCTCTACCTGTCTGCTGCTCCTAACCTTCCAGTCTTTCCTCTGCCCCGTGTTTTCCTAAGTAAGTGCGCACAAAGGATAAAAAATTTGAGCAGCTGCAGCCAGCGTTGGGTTGTCAGGGGTTATTAAATACATGATATAAAGAGCTGACTATAACCCATGATGGCCGACTGCCAAGACTGGGGGTCAAACAGGTCTGCTCACCTCCCACCAGTCACAACGGTTATAATGTTTAACCCTCGTGTTGTCTTCCCGTCGACCATGCAACTTGTTCTCCTCTCTAAAAATAGAAAATGAACCTATTTACGTAAGGCGCTTTTTTGGAGGTTTTTGTGGGGGGGTGTTTCGTGTGATACGCGTTGTCTTCCCGTCAACCAACAAGTGTGTGTATCTGTGTGTGTGTGTGTGTGTGTGTGTGTGTGTGTGTGTGTGTGTGTGTGTGTGTGTGTGTGTGATACGTGTTGTCTTCCCGTCGACCAACAACCAAATTCTTGTTTTTTCTGGGTCAAAAATTTAAAATTGAAACTTTATTTTTTTTTTTTACGTTTTTGTCGTTCTTTTAGCAATTAATATAACAGATCATTTATTTAACTTGTGAAGCGCGTTGTAGTGAACCATCCACGTTATTTATTTTTGAACATTTTTGTTGAAAGGAACCCAATGTTCTGATGTAGAAACTTTTTGACAACAGGAGGATTAAAGCAGCATGTAGGGTCTAACATAAAGATGCTGTTGGTTGCATTATGGGAAAGGTAGTTATCCAGCGTTTGTGGAGTAGGTTAAGTCAAGGTCTCTGTTAAACCATTTTTAATCCTTTGAATATTTTATTCAACGCATTCTCATGAACAGTTTCGTATGATATTGTACGAACTTACAATAACATCAGCCGGTCACATGACATATATGATATGATATATTTAGCGGTCTTTACAGTTACAATTTGCAGATAAATCATGATGAGAAACCATGTCACAATGGTCATTTCAGCTGCCGTTACAGTTAAGTTTTGCAGACAAAAGATGAGGGTGTGTTTTCTCCTTAACTTCTTCTGTACATGAACACCTGTTTTCTGGTGAAAGTCTTGTGTTTTCTCCTTAACTTCTTCAGTACATGAACACCTGTTTCCTGGTGAAAGTCTTGTGTTTTCTCCTTAACGTCTTCAGGACATGAACACCTGTTTCCTGGTGAAAGTCTTGTGTTTTCTCCTTAACCTCTTCAGGACATGAACACCTGTTTCCTGGGTGAAAGTCTTGTGTTTTCTCCTTAACTTCTTCAGGACATGAACACCTGTTTCCTGGGTGACAGTCTTGTGTTTTCTCCTTAACTTCTCCAGGACATGAACACCTGTTTCCTGGGTGAAAATCTTGTGTTTTCTCCTTAACTTCTTCAGGACATGAACACCTGTTTCCTGGTGAAAGTCTAGTGTTTTCTCCTTAACTTCTTCAGGACATGAACACCTGTTTCCTGGGTGAAAGTCTTGTGTTTTCTCCTTAACTTCTTCAGGACATGAACACCTGTTTCCTGGGTGAAAGTGTTGTGTTTTCTCCTTAACTTCTTCAGGACATGAACACCTGTTTCCTGGGTGAAAGTGTTGTGTTTTCTCCTTAACTTCTTCAGGACATGAACACCTGTTTCCTGGGTGAAAGTCTTGTGTTTTCTCCTTAACTTCTTCAGGACATGAACACTTGTTTCCTGGGTGAAAGTCTAGTGTTTTCTCCTTAACTTCTTCAGGACATGAACACCTGTTTCCTGGATGAAAGTCTTGTGTTTTCTCCTTAACTTCTTCAGGACATGAACACCTGTTTTCTGGTGAAAGTCTTGTGTTTTCTCCTTAACTTCTTCAGTACATGAACACCTGTTTCCTGGTGAAAGTCTTGTGTTTTCTCCTTAACATCTTCAGGACATGAACACCTGTTTCCTGGTGAAAGTCTTGTGTTTTCTCCTTAACCTCTTCAGGACATGAACACCTGTTTCCTGGGTGAAAGTCTTGTGTTTTCTCCTTAACTTCTTCAGGACATGAACACCTGTTTCCTGGGTGACAGTCTTGTGTTTTCTCCTTAACTTCTCCAGGACATGAACACCTGTTTCCTGGGTGAAAATCTTGTGTTTTCTCCTTAACTTCTTCAGTACATGAACACCTGTTTCCTGGTGAAAGTCTTGTGTTTTCTCCTTAACATCTTCAGGACATGAACACCTGTTTCCTGGTGAAAGTCTTGTGTTTTCTCCTTAACCTCTTCAGGACATGAACACCTGTTTCCTGGGTGAAAGTCTTGTGTTTTCTCCTTAACTTCTTCAGGACATGAACACCTGTTTCCTGGGTGACAGTCTTGTGTTTTCTCCTTAACTTCTCCAGGACATGAACACCTGTTTCCTGGGTGAAAATCTTGTGTTTTCTCCTTAACTTCTTCAGGACATGAACACCTGTTTCCTGGTGAAAGTCTAGTGTTTTCTCCTTAACTTCTTCAGGACATGAACACCTGTTTCCTGGGTGAAAGTCTTGTGTTTTCTCCTTAACTTCTTCAGGACATGAACACCTGTTTCCTGGGTGAAAGTGTTGTGTTTTCTCCTTAACTTCTTCAGGACATGAACACCTGTTTCCTGGGTGAAAGTGTTGTGTTTTCTCCTTAACTTCTTCAGGACATGAACACCTGTTTCCTGGGTGAAAGTCTTGTGTTTTCTCCTTAACTTCTTCAGGACATGAACACCTGTTTCCTGGGTGAAAGTCTAGTGTTTTCTCCTTAACTTCTTCAGGACATGAACACCTGTTTCCTGGATGAAAGTCTTGTGTTTTCTCCTTAACTTCTTCAGGACATGAACACCTGTTTCCTGGGTGAAAGTCTTGTGTTTTCTCCTTAACTTCTTCAGGACGTGAACACCTGTTTCCTGGGTGAAAGTCTTGTGTTTTCTCCTTAACTTCTTCAGGACATGAACACCTGTTTCCTGGGTGAAAGTCTTGTGTTTTCTCCTTAACTTCTTCAGGACGTGAACACCTGTTTCCTGGGTGAAAGTCTTGTGTTTTCTCCTTAACTTCTTCAGGACATGAACACCTGTTTCCTGGGTGAAAGTCGTCTGTGTGACATCATCAGTCTATGTGACATCATCATCTCTCTCTCTCTCTCTCTCCTTCACTCGCTGTCTGCCAGCTGCTCATTGTCCGCCTTCTTCTAAAATATTTGAAACCCTAAAGCAGAACCAGAAAAACTAAGCTGTTATAAATGTGGCGTTGCTCCATTATTTCTGAGAGCAGAAGTGTCGGTCAGTTTCAGATATTCTGTCCAAAAAACAAGCGACCGTCTCGATCGTGTGCCGTATGTTTACAGTGTTTGGTGTTTGACAAAGTGCAGTGTGAACGCAAACCGAACCCAATGAATAATGCAACAATGTTGCAACTTCACCCGCGAATCGCACTAAGTCCACCAACTATAGGTGTGAAAGTGCCCTTAGATACTTCCAGGTCATTTAGGAGTCAGTTAGGAACCTTCCTAATATACCATATATTATTACTGTAACGGACACTCACTGTTTTCCGGACACTTTCGAATGCAGTAAGCACAGTGAAAGTCCCATGAAATATCAATACGTGGCAAGATACTGTGTCCGGATCACCGTGTGGGCTCATGGTATCAACCGACAAAAGTGTCAGAAAAAGCTTAAAAAAACGCAAAGAAATTACAAAAAACTTCGGGAAAAAAATTGGGAAAAAGCTTCAAAAATGTGAGAAAAAAACTGTGACAAAAGTGACAAAAAACGTCGAAAGCAATGCAGAAAATGCTTCAAAAACTTGAGAGGAAAAAAAACGCCGAAAAAGTGACAAAAAACGTCGAAAGCAATGCAGAAAATGCTTCAAAAACTTGAGAGGAAAAAAAACGCCGAAAAAGTGACAAAAGAGTCAAAAAAAGACAACCAAAACATTGAAAAAAAAAAAAATTATTATTTTTTAAACTTATAAGTTTCTTGGTCAACGGTAAAGGGCTTTTCACACGGGGAGCGACACTTGGCCTGCGTAGTCGCGTGGATCCGCAGGGTCTCACTACGCTCCTCATGTGAAGGACACGAGTAAATGCCAGGCGATCAATGTGTGGTAACCATGGAGATTCTGTGCACTACTGTATCCCTGCCGTACAACTGACTGAGATTAGCTGACTGTGGTATCATATATCCTAATCACAAAATCAATTTATAACAAACAGTGGTAATCCCAGTCTTTCCTAACCACGGACTGTTATTGTTGATAGCTAAAGTTAGCTAAATTAGCATAGTCATAATTACGGACGTTACCCGATAAATCCAGTCTTGTGGCGATGCTCTGACAAGCAGATGCCCCGCTGTCTACAT
This sequence comes from Sander lucioperca, assembly GCF_008315115.2. Classification (NCBI taxonomy): domain Eukaryota; kingdom Metazoa; phylum Chordata; class Actinopteri; order Perciformes; family Percidae; genus Sander; species Sander lucioperca. Next base: position 24,905,410 of record NC_050178.1, on the reverse strand, counting down.
CTTGATAACTGTCTCTTGTTCATTGATTTGCGCTGCTCGTCAGTCTCGTAGGGAGAAGTTCAACACAATTCAACCCTTGTAGCGGGCGGGCGTGTGCGTGTAACGCGCACCAACGCAACAGTTTCACGCAATTGCGCTCGTTTGTCGCATTGCCCCCCCCAACCTGCCCGCTCACCTCTCATTGAAAATGAATGAGGAACGACAATCGCTCCCCGTGTGAAAAGCCCTTAAAGACAACACAAGGGTTAAGTCTTTCTCCTTCTGCCTATATTGCTCTTCTTCATCCTTCCTTCCTTTCTACTTTCCATCCTCCCTTTCTCCCATCTTTTTTCCATCTGTCCTTCCTTCCTCCCTTCCTTACTTCTTTACTTTCCATCTTTCCTTCCTCCCTCTCTTCCTTCCTTCCTTCATCCCCTTCCTTCCTTCCTTCCTTCCTTCCTTCATCCCTCCCTTCCTCCCTTTTCTGAACACCCATAGGAGCACTTTGGAAACTCGCATTGATTTCTCCTAAACGATCGGATCTGTAAACTTGAGGTTGGTCGAGACAAGGATGACATATATGTATATATTGCCGATGAAATTAAGTATTTATAGAATTTTTGGGGGGAAAAGCCAAGTGTCCGGAACACCGTGAGCCTACGTTATATAAGCAGAAATGACTGCAACCAAGGTTTTTTCTCTCTGTTTCTCACACTCACACCCAAACACACTCCCACAGAGAGCAGCTGTGTGGGTTAGATCATCAGTTTGTACAGCAGGCTGGTACCCTGTCCTGCGTCAGGAGGTGTTAGCGGTAACATTAGCCAGGGGGGTGAAGGAAGGAAGAGCCAGGCACTGAAAACTAGAAGGATGGAGAGAGTAAGAGAGAGAGAGGGAGAGTGAGGTGGAGTGTTAGCATAACCTCAGGCTTAAACGTGTCATTCCTGGTGTTGTTTTAGCCCCAACCATTTAAACACTCAGGAAATCAGGCTGTCTTAGCAGGAGACTAACTCTGTCGTCACACACTCAAAACACTCTCCTCTTGTATTTCCACATCTTGTTCTTTTAACATTTTACCCTCATTTGTGCTGATTTCAATTCAAGTTTATTTTTAACCCTCATGTTGTCATCGGGTCAAATTTGATCCGTTTTCAAAGTTTCTATATCATAAATTTGGGTTTCTTTCAACTAAATTGCCCGAAAATAACATGGATGGTTCCATAAGACACTCTTCACAAAGGAAATTAAGGATCAGATCTCTTATATTCATACAATTTTGGGTGTTGTATTCAATTTTATAGCATTATCCTGACTAAACATTTGACAGATCTGTGATTATCCATTACCTTCATTCCTCTGGTCTTAACCATTGTGTGTGTGTGTGTGTGTGTGTGTGTGTGTGTGTGTGTGTGTGTGTGTGTGTGTGTGTGTGTGTGTGTGTGTGTGTGTGTGTGTGTGTGTGTGTGTGTGTGTGTGTGTGTCTCATTAAAGCCCGCTCCATCTCAAAGTCCCGGGCAGAAACTTTTGTCCCAGTACGTCCCTTGTGATTACTCTACATTTAAAGTGTGATGTAACCAGTAACATTTCTCTGTCAGGTAAATGCAGTAATACAATGTTTTCCTCTGAAGTACAAGTACACAGTAAGTCAGTAGTATACAGTGGGGTTGCATATTACAGTTTTTTACAACTGTTTACACACTAAATCTTTACGTGTAGGCCTAACATGACTTCTCTTCCTCTCACTCAAACTACACACCCAATCTCCAAAACCAGGAGTTATTTCTCAGACTTTCACTCACTTTGCATTTGCATGAAACACTTTTTCACTTTTTTATCAATTATCAAATAACAATTCTCTACCTAAGACACAAAAATCGAACCAGAAGTGGCTTGATTTCCTTCTCCAAACACAGCCAGAAACGGCTAACGTTAGCTCGACCGCAGTCGTTGGTTGCATGCATGGTTAGTTTCAGTGTCAGTGTAGTCCGCTAGTATGGCACGTTTAATTTGCACAAATCCACTATATCCTCATGTCTGTGTTTTCCTTTTAAAACTATAAATGGGCCTATCAATTTAATTTGTCACATGAAATGGTAGAAGTACAGTTCCAGTGAAATGTTATCCCATCAGCTCCTTCAAGGCCATCAGATCGCCATGCCAACCATCATCAGCAGCTTGTCTTTTTGTTTTTTTAACAAACATGACTTCTTTATCTCATCATCAGAGAAAACTTTGCAGCATCAGCTCTCTATCCAGTAATCTATGTCCTTTACACAAGTCTAAAACCAGAAGAGGCTGACATACACACATTATTCAGAGGACAGAGGGGAAGCACACACACACACACACAAACACACACACATGCACCCCCACACACACACAACATAAGAAACATTTTACAGACCGAGAGATATGTTGCTTATAATAATTAATCAGAAATCACAATCAAAACAATAAAAACTGGTTCCCAAGTTTTATTGTTTATTAATAATGTTTATAATACAGACGATAGATTGTAGATATAGATCAAGATATAAAAACAAGTTTATAACACTGACAATACTGCAAGATACAACTATTGTAAATGCATTAAAGACAATTCATATTCCTTCATATATAATATACAGCATCACATAATCTTTAGATTTAAAATGAAACACACACACACACAGACACACACACACACACACACACACACACACACACACACACACCACGCCATGCCAACCCTCATCAGCAGCTGCTCTTTTTCTTCTTTTAACAAACATGACTTCTTTATCTCATCATCAGAGGAAACCTTGCAGCATCAGCTCTCTATCCAGTAAACAATGTCCTTTACACAAGTCTAAAACCACAGAGGCTGACATACACACATTATTCAGAGATGAGAGGAAACAAGCAGAGATAAGAGAGAGGGGAAGCACACACACACACACACACACACCATACACACACACAAGCACACAGACACACACACACATGCATACACACAGAGACTCAGAGCTGTAGGTGAGACAAAGAAGAACACCTTTTATTTCATTAACTTTACCGGTTATCGGTCAAATAAAACATAGATACAGATAATCTGCAAACTGCCAAATATGGGACAGGGGCTTTCCAGTTGCTGCGCCATGATGGTGGAAGCTGCTGCCTTCAGATATCAGATGTGCTCCCTCCATTTCTGTTTTTATATCTCGGATAAAGACACATTTGAACTCCGTAATCTCTCTGTTATCATGTCATCATTCTGGATTTGGGAACTGCTGCTTGTTGTTGTCATTGGGATCTTCTTTTTGTGTTTTGATATTTACATTTTAATTTTCTTTTATACAGCACTTTGGTCAGATTAATCTGTGTTTAAATGTGCTCTAGAAATAAACTTTACTTGCTGAAAGTTAACATAAGAAACATTTTACAAACATATGTTGCTTATTATAATTAATCAGAAATCACAATCAGAACAGTACAAACTGGTTCCCAAGTTTTATTGTTTATCAATAATGTTTATTATACAGACGATAGATTATAGAGTGATATAGATCAAGATATAAAAACAAGTCTATAACACTGACAACACTGCAAGATACAACTATTATAAATGCATTAAAGACAATTCATATTCCTAATCTTTAGATTTAAAATAAAACATCAGAAACACACACGCACACACACACACACACACACACACACACACACACACGCACACACACACACACACACACACACACACACACACACACACACACACACACACAGACACACACAAACACACACACAAAGTGATAGTTAACATAAAGGTAAAATGATTTGTAATAAAACTCTTAGGTGACAGTAATGGTAAAAAGTGAATTCCCAACATGATAAACTATTAAACCAATGTCCCCTAACAGAGCAAATATATAACAGAGCATATATTTATATATATACACAACATACTAATACAGACGATAAGGGGACATCTTCAGGATCAAAGGTTCACTTCTAACATTCAAAACTTATTTTTATAATAATAATCATTGGGTATTTATGTCTTATTTCCCATCATTTCTGTTTGTTGTTTCTGTAATCTCTCTCTCTGTCTTTTGTGTTCTAGTTTAAATGTTTTCTCTGCATGAATGTGTCCCATCCCTTGTTTTAAAGCCAGTGTATACCAGATTGTATTAAAGCCAGTGTATACCAGACTGTTTTAAAGCCAGTGATGAAATGATCATATATGCATATTAAGTGTGTGTTTGTGAGCTGAAAGCTGCGCTCCTCTCCGTGTCCTCAGGTTCACAGCGACTACAGCAGCACAGAGCATCAGCAGCAGGACACTGAGCACTGAGCATCGCACTTTGAAGAAGGTGGAGTAAATCCCAAAGGGCTCCATGTACACTAACACAGTTCTCTCTGTTGACAAACACTGATAATCATCTAGGTCAATAACTGCACACCAGTACTCCACTGAGATATTAGTGATAACCAGGCTCCCTTTATCATAGTACCAACTCACTCTGCTCATTCTCTGATCAGACATGACACTAAAGATT
>NC_050178.1:24855902-24890902 GCF_008315115.2 Sander lucioperca | reverse complement strand
CTGTCTGTATCTCTCTGTATGTGTGTGTGTGTGTGTGTCTCTGTGTGTGTGTGTGTGTGTGTGTGTGTGTATATATGTATATCTTTGTCTGTCTGAATCTGTGTGTCTTTGCCTGTCTGTATCTCTCTGTATGTGTGTGTCTCTGTGTGTGTGTGTGTGTGTGTGTGTGTGTGTATCTTTGTCTGTCTGTGTGTGTGTGTGTGTATCTTTGTCTGTCTGTATCTGCCTGTGTGTGTGTGTGTGTGTGTGTGTGTGTGTGTGTGTATCTGTTTTTATCATCAACCCCCAACAGAACCAACCCAGAACTGTTAGTTTAAACAAATGCGGTTGCAAGTGTAGTTGTACCTTTCCTAACCCCACGCAGACAGCGTTTCCTGCAGTATAATAATGATGGTAACAATGTGAACGGTAGCCGACCCTAGTTGAAAGCTTCTCATGTCCTACTGTAATGTCTCCTCTCTCTGTCTCCGTCCAGGTTGTGGATCAGGAAGCCTGTTGTGTCAGAGCTTGCCAACTGGCCAGAGTCCCCTCTCCGTGTTTAAAACCATGTCGGACACTGCACACCACAACACAGGTAACACCACCCACGTTCACACAATAGGAAGCCGATTTTAGAAACACGGATGTAGGGGTTGTCAGTAGCAGGCTGGAGAGACGACTTAATCACGATGAAACTTGGTGGAAGAGTGTAGCACGGGTCGAGGAAGAGCCTGTTATATTTTGGAGTTGATGTGAATCCCGGAAGCGGGTACGCAAATTATTTTTCTCTTTCGTTCGCACTGCGCGATGGGGGCATTTGTGCTGCATTCATTCATGTGGTGTCGGAAAAAAATCAGTGAAATGAGTTACTGGCTGGGAACATTTCCACTGCATTGACATAGTGAGGTGAGGGATTGCCTTTGTGGAGGTCTGTGCTCTCTTGGGTGCCCTTCTGGTTAAATATGTAATGCATTTACTCTCCATACATGCACATATTCCTTAAACGGTAACTACTGTTTTTTTTTTTTTTAACCTGGATCCTATTTTCTTTCATACATATAGCTTTCTGATTCATCCACATTCCACTATAACACGAGCTGCAATCTGGGTACAAGTGCAGCTTTAGCTTAACTTGCAGACTTGTCACTTGCTTCCAAGACACCTTGATGACAGCCGTGCTCCACCCTCAACCTTTAGCCATCTTGCCATCTTGAACCAGGCAGCCTTTTTGACTCACAGTACATTGTCATACTCATACAGTGACCAAAATTATCAAGTTTTTTTGGTATTATCGCGCCTTTTTAAAGTTTATTTTTTGGGCATTTTCAGCCTTTATTTTGACAGGACAGAAGAAGACATGAAAGGGGAGAGAGAGGGGGGAATGACATGCAGCAAAGGGCCGCAGGTCGGAGTCGAACCTGCTGCGTCGAGGAGTGCACCTCTGTATATGGGCGCCCTGCTCTACCACCTGAGCTATCCGGGCACCCTGTCGCGCTTTAAAAAGTGTTCAATATGTTCAGAAAGCACTGATAGGCCTACACAAGCTGTAATAGTTTCAAAAAGTGTAACAGTGTTTATTATATTACAGAAATATAGGCCAAACCTTATCAAAAAGTGCAACTTTCTACATCAAAGGAATTGACATATTGGCGCCTTTAGCACGTTCTGCAGACAGGATATCGATCTTCCATCAACTGTCCTTGGGAATTCTTATAATAACCAAAACATGCCCACGCTTCAGACTTAGTCCTCTTAAGGCCGTTTTATAGTTGTGCGTAGAATCAAAGGTGTACCCCCGCACACCCCTCTACGTCTACGCCGGACCCTCCCCCGTAGACTGACGTGCACCTCTCGAAAAATGTAACTACACGTCGCGGCCGCGCACGTCGCTCGGCCGTGGCTTGGTAGCGTTGCATTTCCCCTCCGACTCATTTCCTTTAGGAAAACAACAAACGTGGAAAGGAAACACCACACGCGGTACACAAAGTCCCACGCGGGACACGATCCCCGGTCTCCTGGTTGAAATTCCTGTCTTTGACCCATCCACCACCCTGACCAACCTCTACGCGGATTTTCGCCCTTTCATACTACTCGCTACGGCGTCAATTCACACGCAATCGCAAGGTAATGTAAGTCAATGGAGGCAAGTTGGAGGCTACGCAGTGCGCTCGCGCGGCAACTTCAGGACACACATGAAGCTGGGAAGGATTAAACACGCGGCTTCCACACCGTGGTAATCCACCGTGATAATAATGACATTTTAAATGAAAACGTTAATTGTTATCGTCAATATTTTTACTGTGGTTTACTGTTACACCCCTATTACAAACATTTGACAACAAACATTTAGTTGTTTTGTTGTTTGCTCCCCCTACATACTGCCTATGCAAATAATAATTGTACTGGAAAAATAAAATAAAAAAGAAGTATCTACAGGGTTCATACGTTTTGAAAAAACCTGGAAAAGTTACATATAATGTCGACTGACATTTTCAGGAAAACATACTCATGGAAATTTGCCAAAAAGTCATTGGTTAAAATGCATCTGAACCCTGTATCTATTCCCTACATGTATACAGGGTATAGTACCAAGTAGGTGATGAAGTACTTACCACTCAGCTCAGTGAGAGTATTAGGGGTCTTTCGCGATATGTCGCAGCTTTTTGCTATGTGTTTACTGCGGCAGTTGGTATATGATATTGCACGATATATTGTGCAGCAAATCAGTTCAGGAAGCGGTATTGGTACCAATGTTTGGAGCGATACCCAGCCCCACTGTGGGGTAACTGGGGTCACGGAGGCAGTAATGAAACTGTCAGGGCATGAAGACAACATGCAGCTTAGAATAGGTCAGTATATTAATTTACTCAACAGCTGCGCTCAGCCAGTAAAGGCCACGCTCCCCAGGTGTGTGTCGTCACACTGGGGTGTGTGCTTGTGTCCCTGTGTGTGTGTGTGTGTGTGTGTGTGTGTCAGAGAAACTGTGTGTTGTTGATGTAATGAGGGTCATAGAGTGTATACACAGAGAATATCAAGGCGTAGTTTCCCCTCATGCTGTGTCATCTCTGCCAAGGCTTCTTTCATTCTCTCGCCCTCGTCTTTCTTCGCCTTTCCCCTCGCTCTTTTCTTTCACTCTCCTACTTCAAAAACGCCTCTAATCTTAAGGCTGATTTACGGTAGCAGAGCCCACGCCGTGGCCTGCACAAGTGGAGGATTTATTTTATACTTGTGCGCTGGTGTGTGAGCGAGTGTGTGTGTGTGTGTGTGTGTGAGCGAGTGTGTGTGTGTGTGTGTGTGTGTGTGTGTGTGTGTGTGTGTGTGAGCGTGTGTGTGTGTGTGTGTGTGTGTGTGTGTGAGAGCGAGTGTATGCGAGTGAGCAAGTGTGTGAGTGAGTGTGCAAGTGTGTGAGCGAGTGTATGCGAGTGAGCAAGTGTGTGTGTGTGCGTGTGAGTGAGTGAGTGTGCGTGTGAGCGAGTGCGTGTGAGCGAGTGTGCGTGTGAGCGAGTGCGTGTAAGGGATTTTGTGTGTGTGTGTGTCACAGAGAGTGACAGGGATTAGACTCCGGCGGTGGAGACAGAGAAACAAAGTGTCTCCCCTGTTCTTTCTGACCTTCTGACTCATAAAGCTGTAGCAGGAGAAGTTAACCCTCTCCTTCATCTCAACTTGTTCATGGCGAAGGAGAACCTGGATATAAGTAGGGGGAAATGTGACACTACCACAGATGTTGTGTACGTACTAGGGATGCACCGAATCCAGATTTTTGGGGTTCGGCTGAATACCGAATCCACTGGGTAAGAATCTGCCAAATCCGAAACTGAATACCGAATCCTCGTCCCATCCTCAGTCCATGAACACAGTGAACACATTAATGAAGTAAACAGTGACTGTCCTTCCTTTGCCGTACCTGAAGTTGCTGCATTCTGGCTGCTGTCTGTAGATTCCTTCATGCACAACTCGTATTCTTCCGGATGTTTCATACCAGATGTTGTAACAGCGGTGATGTGTATTGTTTAGGGTCCTTGCCACCATGTAGCTGGACTTGAATGGCCTTCTTTTGACTGAAAGTACTGCCAAACTACACTTTTTCTGCTACAGAGTTCCATTTTCACTTTCTCACAGCCTACTGCATTGAACGCTCCACCTACCTAAACACCTTCCCGTAATCAACGGCGGCGTCATTACGTCGACCAGCGTAGCACGCGTAGTGCAAGCGTAGGGTTCAGTGGGGAAAAAACCAAACCCCGTCAAAAAAGCCCAATATTCGTCGAATCCTGGATTCGGTGCGTCCCTGGTACGTACCTACAGCCTAGATTCAATGCAGAACCCTAAATCAGGCTTTATCCTTCTGTCTTTATCCCTCATCTTTCCCTCCTTTCTTCTGTCCTCCTTTCGCTCTTACATTTCCCGTCTGTTGTGACCTCTCACACTTTGTTCTTCTCTCTCACCCCTGTTTTTTCATCCTGCCCTCACTGGTTTTTTCCACTTCTCGCCCTCCAGCTCTGCAACGTGAAAGAGACGCCCCAGCACACGGAGGAAGAAGTCGGGGCCTTCACCAAGCTCATTGAGGCCATGGGCTTCACCGGACCGCTCAAATACAACAAATGGGTGAGTGATGGTGGGATGGACCGGGGGGGGAGTAAAAAGGATTGGGAAGTGGAGGGACAAAGGTAGGGAGCGAGATTGCAAAATTAGGAAGAGGTGATCTGGGAAAGAAAAACTGGCCTCTGAACTTTTTAGGACACATTGTGTAACAGGTGCGAACACGAGCGGGATTAATGAAAGACAGAGAGTTAAGGGCCATCACACAACTATTTAGCAACAGTTAGTAACCGTTGAAAATAGGGGCAAGGTTACACGATTTTAGCTACATTGAACGCGTAACGTATGCGGACCGTTTGCGGAGCGTGTCTGCCGCGCAATGTATCTTGGGAAACATCGGTCCTGTTTATCGGCAGTTTAAATTTATGTTTATGATCCATTTCTGTGTGAAAGGGCCGCACACGCCTCGCGTGAAATATATAAATAGAAGACGGTCCTGTTTTTACGCCTGTCGAGCGGATCTCCGCGGAGCATAAGCAGCACTACGCGCTGCTCTCTGCCGGTGTCGCCAGTTTCATTGATTATAGTGAAAGAGTAGTTTTGGAACGTACGCCTCAACGTAGCCGGCCCGCTAAGTTAAAATGAATTGAACTTTTAAGGCGAGGAACAAGCGGTTCCCGGCGACCATCTGCACCGTCCGCACTGAATCTACACGCTGAACGCAAGAAGCACGAAACCCGTTTCAGTCACTTCAGAGAATATAATTAGTATGTCAGTATAGGAAAGTTTGCCGGATGTGTAAAATGTCAACATCCTAAGAATTGCGCCAATTAGTACATGCCCAAAATGGGTTACCTTTAGTCTAAAAGTAACATTGATATTATCTGGCTAAAGTTATTGGATTTTAATTGTGGAGTTGATTATTTTAACCTAGCTCTAATCCACAAATCAACACAAACACACATGGACAGACATGATGTAATGTTCACATAATGCTGCCGTTGGATTGAGCTGAGCGCTGCAGGGGCATTGTTTTGTCAAGTTAACTGACGTGGATTTAGTTCATTGCTTAAATACCTCATTAACTTGTATTTTGTGGTGATTGTGAACCACATCAGTAGTTTCTGTTATTACGGTAAGAAATGCACTTTGTATTGCGTCATTTATTAACCATCACCCGACTACTGAGTGTCAACACTTCTAATAATCGAGGAAATTGCTGTTGGCAGGATGGCCATTGAATCATAAAAGTGCTGTTAATATTGTTCTGCTTTTTCTGGTGACGTCCATTGCATCACTCGTAGTGAGCGTCGATGTCCAAGAACGCACACATCAGTAAAGCGTAAACATTCACAGGCACGGCATGGTGTGGTTATGTGCAGGGTTTTGTCCAAAGGAGGTGGCGTGTGTGTGGAGGAATGTGTGTTGCTGTGCCATGTTGCAGAGTGTCGGGCTCCACGCCGGCTCGGCAACGTTTTGGCACGAGCAGCGGACAAACCTCTGACCTCATGCCTCCGTTTCTGCTCCCAGGGCTGTGTGTTGCCTTCTGGATTCTTGCTTTCTGAACTGTGTCCCAGTCTATGTAAGCCTATAAAGAGAATTAAAAAGTGAGACAGGTGGGGGAGACCGGCCCATTCTGGGGACGGCAAGGATCGCGTGCGGATTACGTGTTTAGAGCGACGGCTTATTCATTGTCGCACACTAGCGTCCTAAAATCTCCTATTTTATCTGCTTTTATATTTTCAGGGCCCTATTTTAACGATTTAAGCGCACGGCGTGAAGCGCCTGGCGCAGGTGTGTTTAGGGCGTGTACGAATCCACTTTTGCTAGTTTGACAGCGGAAAAAAGGCTCTGTGCACTGAGCGCATGGTTCTAAAGGGTTGTACTTGGTGTCTTCATTAATCAGGTGTGTTTTGGGTGTAACATGCAATCAACCAATCGCAGCGCAAAGCCCGACGCATGTGTCTTTTGCTAGTTTAAGACCGACCCAGATGTCCATTTCCTGTCCAGCGACCCGAGTCGCTTAAATAGCAAATGCACCTGCGCCCATGGGCGTGCTGGTCTTACAGGGAGGTGTGTTCAGGTGCATTCTGGGCGTGCTGGTCTTACAGGGAGGTGTGTTCAGGTGCATTCTGGGCGTGCTGGTCTTACAGGGAGGTGTGTTCAGGTGCATTCTGGGTGTGCTGGTCTTACAGGGAGGTGTGTTCAGGTGCATTCTGGGTGTGCTGGTCTTACAGGGAGGTGTGTTCAGGTGCATTCTGGGCGTATTGCTATCTTGAGGCAGCGGGAAGTGATCGCGCCATTGACCAACAAAAACCTGGTCTAAAGTCAATAACGCAGCATTTCATTGTTATTTTAACAGCAAATTAGTAAAATGCTCGTGCACAGCGCGCTCACACTATGCTTGTTACACACACAGGGATGCACAGCAGCACACACACATGCAAAAAATGACAAATAAAAATATTACGGTGCAAATCCTCCATCATAATAGCAATGATCCAAGGTCCAAAGGGAATGGGAGATGACCTCTGATTGGTTTATTACACGTTACGCCCAAAACACACCTCTGATTAATGAAGACACTAAGTACAACCCTTTAGAGCCTTTTTTCTGCCGTCAAACTAGCAAAAGTGGACGTGCGCTTAGATCGTTAAAATAGGGCCCTGTTTTTTATTTTTATTTTTTTAAGATTATATTAGATTTTTTTGGGCTTTTCCGCCTTTAATTGATAGAGACGAGAGAGAGAGAGAGAGAGAGAGAGAGAGAGAGAGAGAGAGAGAGAGAGAGAGAGAGAATGCAGGAAATCATCACAGGTCGGACTCGAATCCTGGACCTCTACGTCGAGGCATACACCTCTCAGTGTATGTGCCCCTGCTCTACCCACTGAGCCAACCCGGCCACAAATAGGGCCCTTTCTATTAAAGATGTTTATGATGTTACTGATTCCCCCCCCCCTCTTTGTCTTCACAGAAAATCAAGATTGCTGCCTTGCGCATGTACACATGCTGCGTGGAGAGAGTCAATTACGACGAGTTCTTTGACAGTAAGTGAAGAGCAGCAGCAAAACAGGAAACAGAGGAAACTGTTGACAATACACACAGTGAAGAAGGAAGTCATTTAACAGAGCCTGGTTTGACTTGAAACCAGACGATACATAAGAGCCAGTAGGTGGTAGTTTGGTCTGCTGACCTTAGGGCCTTCAGGCCATTATTTCGGATAGGAAGATAACATATACGCCTTAATTATCATAATATTACAATGAATACAACAAAGTTGCGAATGCCCCTCCCAGCAGTGCCTAAAAAGAAACTATATTGCACACATCGGTATATAACATAAAAGCACACACACACACACACACACACACACACGGAGACACACAAACACAGAGACACACACACTCGCACACAGACACACACACACACACACACACACACACAGAGACACACACACACACACACACACACACACACACACACACACAGAGACACACAAACACAGAGACACACACACAGACACACACACACACACACACAGACACACACAGAGACACAGACACACACACACGGAGACACAGACAGACAGACGCACACACACGCACGCACGGGGCATACACCTAATAATATATATATATTGCACAGATCTTAATTGGGCTGGACCCGAATATTTGGATTTTTGTCCGTTTGGTAGGTGGTGGATTTTAAATTTTGAGATTTGAATATGCGTTTTTTGTTGTTTTTCTTTTTCCTTCAATACTGTCGTATCAGCTCTTATTTGTGTAGTGCTTTTCTTATAGTCCTTACAGACACTTGGACACTACGATAAAACCAGCATGTTGAGTAGAAACAAAGATGAGAATACACACGTGAGTGTTGTAACGCTGCGTCTTTGTTTGTTCCAGAGTGCTCCCTCCCCGACACACTCAACTCTTGGTTCTTGGTAGCGCAGCTACATGTGTGGTGAGTCTTTTACACGCACACACACACACACACACACACACACGGACGGACGGATGCACACACATACATTGGGGCTGCAGCTAATCGATTATTCTCATTGTCGATTATTGTGCGGATTATTTCCTGGATGAATGGATGAGTTGTTTTGTCTCTAAAATGTCAGAAAATGGTGAAAAATGTGGATCAGAGTTTCCCAAAAAGCCCAAGATGACGTCCTCAGATGTCTTGTTTTGTCCACAACTCAAAGATCTTCAGTTTGCTGTCACAGAGGAGAGAAGACACTAGAAGATATTCACATTTAACAAGCTGACATCAGAGAAGTTTTTATTACTCAAACCGATGAATCAATTATCAAAGTAGTTGGTAATTCATTTGAGTAGTTGACAACTAACGGGTTCATCTTTGCAGCCCTAATACACATACTACGGCTCTTTGTCTTCCCTTCTGTCCCTGTCTCCTGATCCCATCGGTCTTATTTTTCTTCACGTCGATCCTCGTTCTCTCTCCCTGTGTGTTTCCTCTGTTAGGATGTGTTTGGTGCGGATGCGTCAGGAGGGCCGAGAAGGGAAGTACATGTGCCGTTACATCGTCCACTCCATGTGGGAGGACGTGGAGCAGAGGAGCAAAATCATGGGGGTAAGGGTGTGTGTGTGCATCTGTGTGTGTGCATCTGTGTGTTTCTGCGTGCGTGTGCATCTGTGTTAGGGTTGTGCCGATGGACGATGTCATCGTCCGTCGTGATGGCTGGCCCTCCACCCTGTCAGACACACACTAATCCTAGTCGCAGACGCTGGACGGGAAATTGACAACTGCGTAGGTCTTAAACTAGCTAAGACACTTGCGTCGGGCTTTGGGCTGCGCTGCGCCAGGTGCAAGATATGGCCCCTTAAGTGGAAGCTACCTTTTCCCCCCTTACGTGCAACCTATTTGTGAAAAAGACCATCGCTCTGAGCAGACTGGATTGGCTGTTAGTGATACATTCTCTCTCTCTCTCCCTGTCAGTTGTAGCTCGCTCTACCTGCTAGTGGACACAGCGGTCTCGAGCGAGAGAGAAAAGGCGTTAACGCTATCACACTTTCCTTTCTCCCCTCATCGGACTAAGTTTGTGGACACTACTGTGTGCGTGCATCAATAAGGAAGTCTGATGTCCTGTGGGTACGGGACGATGTTATACAGGATTTATGAATGTACGTTAGCAACAGCAGGCGAATTCACGAGGGTGCTATTTTACGTGTGAGGTAATATTGCGCATCTGTTCATGTGCGCTGCAAGAGTTATGTTTCTGTTTATTGAATGCGTTATTCGGTGCAAACATAACGGAGAATGCAGTTTAATCTCAGTAATGATGGTATATTAGGTTACTACTGTCGCTCTGTTGAAGGCAAACGTCTCACTGTGCTGTCGCTACGCAGATCACGGACATCTGATTGACTTTACTGCACCGTAGTTCAATGAAAGTAGGTCAAGTTGTAAAAAACTGCCCCTACCAGCAGGGCAGCATAGCCATCTGATACTGTCTATTTACAGAGGGCATTTAAATGTAGCCTATGTCTGATTGTTTCTATGTTTACTCTTAGCCCATAGTAATAGAGAAAAAGATTTATGTAAACACACACACACACACACACACACATCGTCAACTGCCAATTTAGGGGACATCGCCCAACCCTGATCTATGTGTCTCTGCGTTCGTGTGCGTTCTTCTGCCTGCGTGTGTGTGGCTCCATCCGGTCATTTGGCAGGATCATATAACACCATAAACACATGTTGTACGTGCATTACATTACACTACACGTACAGCCTGATGCACAGCATGCCTGTGGTCACACACAGGGCGAGTGTTTCCTTAACATAGCACCCTTAATCTGATATCTGTACACCAGTTATATGTGCTGGTGGAAAGTTTCACCCACGGTGTTTACAGATGGTGACAAAATGTGAATGAGTTTTCTTGTTGAGTCCATTTTTAGAGTCTGGAACAAAACATTTGTACTCTAATTTTGGATTTTGCTGAGCTATTAAAGTTCCCTTCAAACTTTCAGAAAACACAACTTACTTTGATTTCCATTGTTGATTAATCTGGTGATATTTCTGTTGATTTATCAGTTGAACGTTTTGTCTATGAAACATCATGAAAACTAACGTGTGTGTGTGTGTGTGTGTGTGTTAGGGCGGCAACTAACGATTATTTCTATATTTTCTGGATGAACGGATGAGTTGTTTGGTCTCTAAAATGTCAGAAAATGGTGAAAAATGTGGATCAGTGTTTCCCAAAGTCCCGAGATGACGTCCTCAAATGTCTCGTTTTGTCCCCAACTCAAAGATATTCAGTTTCCTGTCACAGAGGAGAGAAGAGACTAGAAGATATTCACATTGAACACGCTGAAAGCAGAGAAGAGTCACTGTTTTTATGTAAAAGAAATGACTCAAACCGATTTAATCGATTATCAAAATAGTTGGTAATTAATTTAATGGTTGACAACTAATCGATTCATCTCAGCAGCTGAAATCTGACTGTGGCAAAGAGGTTTCTCTCAATATAACAAACCCCATCACACAAAAACATCTGTTAAACACGAGCTGTGCGACTGGTTATTTTCAGCATTTCAACTCCCAGGTCCCTGATTGGTTGTAGCGCTTTCCAAAATGTAGCAGTGCTTGGTTTTGCTCCATCTGACAACAACTGAATGTCATTCTGTTGAATAAATATTCATTATTCTAGAAACATTTCCGCCTCGGGCTGATGCAACCGTGCATTTAAGTTTTAAGCCGTTGCATGCTACATAGGATGCAGGTGTTTTTTTTTTTTTTTGTTTATTTAAAGGTTCACATCAGCATAATTGTGCCAACAGTTGTCGAGCAGAAAGTGAAGTCAGATCCCCGGGGAGGCCGCCTGGCTGCGGTCACCGTGTCCACAGAGTTGGTCCTCTATTCTTTCTCAGTGGAGCAGCTCCAGGAAGTGTCGCTCATTGACATCACAGACTTAAATCTTGGCTTCTGGTCGCTCGTAGCTTTCAGAGAGACCTTCTCATGCTTAAATTATACTGGAATTAAGTCTCAGCGACGTTCGTAGGGGAAAACATACTTTAGTTACCTGTGTATTTGTCTTTGTCTTATTTAAATTTGTGTGTGTGTCTGTGCGTGTGTGTGTGTGTGCGTATGTGTGTGCGTGTGTGTGTGTGTGTGTGTGTGTGTGTGTGTGTGTGTGTTTGCGGGCCAGAATATTATACCGTCACTGAACACTCAATGCAGTTTACTATCAAAGTTGACAGTAACTGTAAACTTGAAAAATAAGAGTCAAAATACATAAAAGTGCCCTCTGAAAACATTACTATTACTACTTTATGATAGGGATGCACCGATTGGGAAATTCTGGGCCGATACCGATGTTTAACATAACAACTTGGCCGATGGCCGATGCCGATGTTTTTTCTTTTTGTTATTTATTCCTTCTTTTGTGCCACGGAAACATACAAGTCTTTCGGCTCTTGATCACACTATCCTAGAATGAGCACAAATTCAATCAGACCAATTTATGAAACAAAAACAACCTTTAATGTCACTTTCTGGTTGACATTAGTTATAACCTTATTTATGACAAGTTCTTTTCTGAAAAATAACATTCAAAAACCTTTGACTGCTAACTAATCAATGAAAAGATTGTTTCAGTACATTGCCCAACAAACTTATTTGAGTGGTTTTAGCCTGATAAACAAAAACTTAAATCAATGAGATTATTTTGGCCCAATAAAAAATATTTTTCTGATAAATAAAAAAAAATACAAGTGTAAATGCAAAAACAAGTGAAATAAATAACATTATTAAAATAAATAAATTGTTATTCATAAATACAAACATAAATAGGGCTATCTTTCACCTTGTGTATTTCTCATACAGAATAAAACATTACAGAGTTTCAGAACTCACAGGCTGGATCATGAGGGCATCTTTTAAAAGAAAAACCGTACCTCCACTTCTGATCATTAATGACACATAAGTCACCTGCTGTATCTCTGGCCTACTTCTTAATAAGATGCATGTTTTTCTTTACAAAGATAAGCATCTCTGCCTTGTCACAGCAAAGCCTATTTCTCTTTTCGTCCAAGACATGAGACACAGAGCTGAATAACCGCTCACTCTCGGTGCTGGTGCATGGCGCACTAAGGTATTTGCGTGCCATTTGTGTGAGTTCTGGAAAACGCAGGTGGTTATTTCTCCAATAGCAGAGTGCGCTCTCACCTCTGGGAATAGTGGTCTCTGCCAGGAAAATACCCAGTTGTTGGGATACAGAGGTACTTGTCCTCTCTGGTCCATTTTCTTCCAGAATCTCCTCAAACACATCATGCAGGGAGGGCCCTGCTCTGTCGGATCGTTGCCTCTTGCGCTCTGTGTGATGTGCGCGCTCTCCATCGCGCGTCCCATCCTCTGCACCGGCAGCAGGCAACAGGTGTGCCTCAAGTATTTCTCGAGCGCGTTGTTTAACATCCTCATCAAAGTAACGATCCTTGCATCTGGGATCCAAATAGGTGGCAATGCAGAACATGGGATCATACTGGATTTGATCGAAGCGTCTATTTACAGCCTCTAATAATGAGGTCTTTGTTGTTTTAACGCCGTGGTCTGTGTCAGCCTGCTTACTCAGAAGACGTCTCAGGGCTGTCACAGAGGGGATGACATCTGCAGCTGATGCTTCTGATGAGCTAACTTCTCTCGTCAATTGTTCAAATGGGGAGAGGAGTGTTATAAAGTTTTCAATTAATTGCCACTGGTGCGCACTGAGAGTGGCCGGGAGGTCGTAGTCTGCGGCATATGTAGCAAGTGCGCGCTTTTGTTCCAGCAAGCTCTCCATCATATAAAATGTACTATTCCACCGAGTGGAAACATCTTGCTGTAGCCTTTTTGGTTTCATTCCCAACTGGATCTGCACAGCCTGGAGACGTGAATAGGCGAGGGGTGAGTGTTTAAAGTGGCCGGCGATTTTTCGGCAAATTGCCACAACATCCGTGAGGCTGCGCTGGCTAAAAACACCGTCATGAATAGCCAGTTGCAGTGTGTGCGCCATGCAGCCAAAAAAAAACACCACTGTCCATCATAGCTTTCGTCATATTCCTAGCATTATCTCTCACGACAGCATGCACTCTGGTTTTGTAGATTTTCCACGTCTGGAACATTTTCTCAAATGCCTCCGAGATGGCAGATGCAGAGTGGGTACCTGCGAACTCCTGGGAGTGCAACACTGCCTTCACCAGGTTGAAGTCCTTATCAATCCACTGTGCCGTGAGGCTAAGCATGCTCACAGGGCTTACATCTGAACTCCATATATCTGTGGTGAAACTGATTGCAGCGATGTCGCAAGCCAGTAGCTCATGAATGTGCGTGGCCACAATGTTGTGGATTTCGGGGAGACAGACCTCGGCAAAGTGGCGCAGGCTCGGCAGCGTGTAGCGTGGCTCCATAAACTTCATCAGACTCCGAAAACCCACGTCCTCCACTACAGAGAAAGGCTGGTCATCTAAAGCGATGAACTCCATCACCTTGTTTGTTATTTGTTTCGCTTTGGCGCTGTCTGGAGGCAGCTGTTTGGCTTTCTCAAACGCCGTGTCAATTGAAGTCTGAGTCTTACCGGGGGTTTGCGCTTTCTTGGCAGCTTCATTTTTCCGTCAGCTTGCAGGTAATCGCCGTACACCGCCTCCATTTGTTGTGTTAAATGATTTTCTAACAGCCCCCCCTCTTGAAATTTCAATGGAACACGTATTGCAAACTGCAAAACGCTGATCTTTCTCTGAAACTGTAAAATATTGCCACATGACCGCCATCTTCTTTGTTTAATCTAAGTTACTGAGGAGAGTGCACGGGTGCCCTCTTCCGTCTCGGTCTCTCCCCCCGCCCAAATAAAAAGAGGGAAAAAAAGTTTCTCCTGAGCACAGCGTTCATGACACATATAATCATCGGCGAATGTCATTTTTATTCCCCGATGGCCGATGGCAGTTAACGAGGCAAATATCGCCCGTTACCGATGTTCAGCCGATGCATCAGTGCATCCCTACTTTATGAATCATATGTATGATATATGCCGATACCGTTATATCTGTGGTCATTTTTATCGACCTGACCCTCAAGATGAGCAACAGAAGATGTTCAGTAGTCTTTTTGTTAATTTGATGTCGAGTCAAGGCGAAAGTCTTCCGAGTCATATTCTGGATCAACGGAAGTACATTTCCAGGATATTTCAATTTTATTTCTAATATCAAATTATAACAAGAGTTATTTTAAAGGTGCTCTAAGCGATGTCACACGTTTTTTAGGCTACAACATTTTTTGTCACATACAGCAAACCTCTCCTCACTATCTGCTAGCTGTCTGTCCCCTGAACACACTGTAAAAAAACATCTCCTCACTATCTGCTAGCTGTCTGTCCCCTGAACACACTGTAAAAAAACATCTCCTCACTATCTGCTAGCTGCCTGTCCCCTGAACACACTGTAAAAAAATGCGGTCTCTGTAGACAGCCCAGCCTCCACAAACGCCAACAAAAACAAACTGTGCCAACCTGCACCACCAAACATAACAGGGGGTGGGGGTTGGCGGGGTTAGTGCGCGGAAGCACGGAAGGGATGGGGAGGGGACGGGATGAGGAGGAGGGAGGGGCGAGCTAGTCTCTATTTTATTTGAAAATACGTTGAACGTCAACAAGAAGTAACGTCACCCAACGTCGCTTAGAGCACCCTTAAGACATTTTACAGATAGAGTAGGTTTGGACCACACTATAATTTACAAGACCCAATCTTATTTTGTTTACAAGTTCTAGATGGAGTCTGGAGATGATGTGGGGTGCTTATTGTTTACTGTTTACATCTTACGTTACACACTTCTGGCTGTTTCAGCTAGCTCAGGGAAGAGACTGGATGAGACTAGGTGGTACAGCCTGAGACATGCACAATAATGTTATGCTTTCCCCTCCATTGTACCGAACCGTGGTGTCTGAACCGAGGTATGAACCGAACCGTGACTTCTGTGTACCGTTCTGCCCCTATTTGCGGCGTGCAAATTCTTTCCAAGTTCCTTCCTGAGACTATTCACCGCCGCTGCGTCCGGAGCTTAGCGGTTGTGATTGGTTGAAAGAAATGCAAACAACCCAGAGCGTTTTTTTTTCTTCCTCCCGTCCCAGTACATCTGTGGTTTAGCCGGACTTTACCCCACAGTGCTGTGGAGATAGAGCTGGCAATGAGAGGCTATCGGAGTCATGACTCATGCCCGACTCAAATCTAATTCATGTGACTCGAGTCCAGATCTTATAATTTGGGGAGATTTTCAATTGAACAACAGTTGGCTGTCGACATGATGAAACGGTCTGCCTGTATAGAAAAACATACAAGTCAAGTCACTTTAATTTACTTGTAAAATAATTTTTGTGGCAGCTTAACACTAAAAAAACCAAATCTACATGATCCATGATGTTAACCATGTAGGATGGTTGAACTGGAGCCAAGGTTCAGCGGGCTTTATGTATTTATGAGGTCTTTAGTTTTGCTCATTTTGCTCTGTGTGACAGAAAGAGGTCGGAGATGAGGAATTACAGTGTGGTTTGTTAGGTCACTCTTTGTGTGTGTGTGTGTTCGTGTTCGTGTGTTTGTTTGTGTGTGTGTCTCTGTCTGTGTGTGTCTGTCTGTTTGTGTATCTGTCTTTATATGTGTGTGTGTCTGTCTGTGTGTGTGTATCTGTCTCTATATGTGTGTGTGACTGTGTGTGTGTGTATCTGTCTCTATATGTGTGTGTGTGTGTGTGTCTGTCTGTGTGTGTATCTGTCTCTATATGTGTGTGTGACTGTCTGTGTGTGTGTGTGTTTGTTTGTATGCGTGTGTCTGTGTGTGTCTCTGTGTGTGTCTGTCTGTTTGTATCTGTCTCTATATGTATGTGTGTGTGTGTGTGTGTGTATCTGTCTCTATATGTGTGTGACTGTCTCTGTGTGTGTGTATCTGTCTCTATATGTGTGTGTGTGTGTGTATCTGTCTCTATATGTGTGTGTGTGTGTGTGTCTCTGTCTGTGTGTGTCTGTCTGTTTGTGTATCTGTCTCTATATATGTGTGTGTGTGTGTGTGTGTGTGTGTATGTATCTGTCTCTATATGTGTGTGTGTGTATCTGTCTCTATATGTGTGTGTGTGTGTGTGTATCTGTCTCTATATGTGTGTGTGTATCTGTCTCTATGTGTGTGTGTCTGTGTGTGTGTGTGTCTCTGTCTGTGTGTGTCTGTCTGTTTGTGTATCTGTCTCTATATGTGTGTGTGTGTGTGTGTGTGTGTGTGTATGTATCTGTCTCTATATGTGTGTGTGTGTGTGTGTGTGTGTCTGTCTGTCTCTATATGTGTGTGTGTGTGTGTGTGTGTGTGTGTATATATATATCTGTCCCTGTGTGTGTGTGTGTGTGTGTGTGTGTGTGTGAGTGTGTGTGAGTGAGTGAGTGTGAGTGTGTGCGCAGCACATGTATTTTTACAACACACACAACCAGGACCAGTGATTGGAGTGGCTCTTAGGTTTCATGCTAATTGTGGTTAGGAACAGTAAAAACATTGGTCATTTTCTCCACGTTCATAATGACCGCTGCAAACCAGCTGAAACCAACCACACTCCACAACGACTTCGCCGTCGTCCCTCATTTCACGGTGTGCTCGTTGTCTGCTTTAATAGACATAAAGACCCAATCACACAGTTAGTTTGCAATAACTTCCAAGTAGGGAACTGCATCCCGTACGTACAATGTGAGGCCGGCTGCCCGCTGGCTGCGTGGCGTGTCCGTTTTTATTTCGGCTCCCATGTTAACAGGTTAGATCTTACACACTGTCTGCGTGACACGCACGTCTCAGAAAACGCGTGCATGCTAGAAATGGGACCGACCGCTATTTTTCACGCGACACGCAAGTGTGTTGGAAGCGTTTCCAGGCAAAATAGAATACAAAAAGATGTTTATATGTCATTTTGACACGAATACATATTAATAAATGACATTTTGATGTTTGAAAGTCTCTAGGTTTTGACATAAATGCAGATATAAATGTAATAAAAAAAAGCCTATTTTGCCGTCAATACTGCCGACGTTGTCTTTGCTGTAATCAGATCAGTATATAAACAAACGTACAAACGCAAAAATATTGACAAAATAAAGTTGAAGAACATGCTATTATTTCATGTTATTAATGGGAAACATACATGTGTACAGACCAGGCTAGCAGCAGCGCCACAATCAGAATTTGAATGTGGCATCAGTGCCAAATGCTCAGTTATTTCTCCAAACCACAGTGTTCCAGAAGAGAGAGAGCCGAGTAAGAAGGAGGGGGTTGTCAGTCCAGCACTGCAGTGGATGAGAGGAATCTCCTCTTACAACTCCGTGTTCCACCTGTGTCTAATGTGCTTCGCTTTGATTTTTCTGTCTCTTTATATTATCATGTATAGATTGATGCCAGCCATAGGAAGGAAGGAATGAAAGCCATGACGGAGACGTTTTACGCAGCAATATTTGGATACGATGAGGTGAGAAATACTTTGTTTTACACACTCATACGGAAGCCATCGAAACGCTGAATCTCTTTGGTTTTACGGACTGAATGACTTGTGTGTGTGTGTGTGTGTGTGTAGGGAATCCTGTCTGACGACTGCGTGCTGGCAGCGGCTCTGTGGAGAAACCTGTTCAATTGCCAGTGTGATGACCCCAAACAGCTGGAGCTCATGGTGGAATACGTACGCAAACAGGTGGGTTCAGTCTGGGTTGTCCCGTTACTGGATGTGTGTGTGTGTGTGTGTGTGTGTTGACGTCGACCTTTGTCACATCACATTCTTCCTCTGCTTAGGGCTGCTGGATTATGTTTGGTTCGCACTTTCAGGTGTGAAAGCCGACTTAGACAAAAAACCATGGAAAAATCCAGTCCAGGTGGGAAACAGAACAACAAGTTACCCTTTCAGTAAAGGATCTGAATACTTCTTAAATCTAATCCTGGTCCATAGGAGACCAGAAGTCAGCTGCCAGTATCTGGAGAGTTTGCTACAACCCGACACTCTGTTCTGCCCGTTTCCGCCTCACTCTCACCCCCTGACCCCTCCTCTGAGCACTTTTCCTTACCCGCTAACCTCCTCACCTCCTCCCCTTTCTCCTCTGTATATTTTCTTTCCCTCCGTGAGATTGAAAACACTCTCCTGCTTTCAGAAACACCTGCAGGCTGCATCCGCTCACTTCCTTTCATCCCTTCTCTGCAGATTTCTGTTCCACTGTTTGCACCCCTCTCGTCCCCCCCACCCCCCCGCTCGTTTCATCTTCTCGTTTCTCGCTTTCCTTAATCTCTCGTGAGCCCAGAAGCAGCGCGTGGAGAGAACAAGCCACCGCTGTATCGGACAGACACGGACTGACGCACACACGCACGCACGCACGCACGCACGCACGCACGCACGCACGCAACAACAAAATGTTTTTGTGTTTGTATGTGAATGCGTGTGTGTTTCTATGTGTGTGTTATGGTGTGTTTAGCCTGCAGCAACCCCCGCCGCAGCCTAAACGTAAACTAAACTACCAAAGTTCAACATGAAAGGAAAGACCTGCGTTTGTGTGAACGCAGCCTCAACGTGTCCGTTTTTGTGCAGATGCAGTTCATCGACGCCCTGGACGGGGAGGACCTGATGCTGACCGGCGAGGTCAAGTGGCGCCCTCTGGTGGAGGAGAACGCGCAGAGCATCCTGAAGGTGGCCACGCCCACCTACAACGACACGGGACTGTGAGACGGACGCGGGACACACTCGGCTCTCCTCTCCTCCACAGTCCTCTTCTTCCTCTGACCTCTCCTTCCCCTCCCCGTCACTTTCTCTGTCACTTTGGTCGTCTCTCATACCTGTAACCATGTCACGTCTTAGGGCTGCAGCCAACCATTATGTTCATCGTCCATTCATCTGTGGATTATTTTCCAGGATGAATGGATGAGGTGTTCGGTCTCTGAAATGTCTGAAAACAGAGAAAAATGTAAGTCAGTGTTTCCCGAAGCCCAAGATGATGTAATCCATTCAGTTTACTGTCACTTTTGGAGTGAAGAAACTAGAAAATATACCAATATTTACCAAGCTATATATATATATATCTCTCCTCTCTGTCATATTTTAAATTGGACATGAGATCTGTTGCCGTAGCGTTCTCATCCTCTCCTGTATTTCCTTTTTTTTTTTTTCCTCTTCTTTACCCAAAACACAACTTCTTCCTCTCCTTACCTTCAGCTTCTGTCTCTGGACGCTCACTACAGGCAGGATTATCTTACACACAAACACACACACACACACACACACACACACACACACACACACACACACACACACACACAGAGACAGAGAGAGAGACAGACTGCTGTGGGCAAACACACGCATAGAAACACACAGGGACACACAGACACACACACACACACACACACAGACAGACAGACTGCTGTGGGCAAACACGCATAGAAACACACAGACAGACACACACACACACCCTTTCTTGTACATCAATCAATGAAACTAGCCGGTGTAAAACCAGGAGATGGCGTGCATCATCTTCCTCCATCGTTGGGTTTTGAGAGCCTCTGTCTCTTCCTCGCTGCAAACACTGAACTGTCAAGGGAAAAAGATCACACAAAGTTTAAAAAAACAAGACTGTATATTTTTCTCCGTTTTTTTTCCACAAATGCAACGCTCTCTGTATTTATAAAATATTTTCTATAAGCCTCCATGTTTACACTATTCCGCTGCAGAGGTGTTGGCTGAGACTTCTGTCACTGTGCGTTAAATAAAGTTTCTCTTTAAATAAGTGAAGTCAGGTGACAGGTTCTAAGAAACAAATGTCTCTCCGTCAGCGGTCTGTAGCTAAAATACCTCTGTACGTGTCTCTCTTCTCCCATGATGCTCTCGGACCCAAACAGGTCTCAGATTCATCACTGCGTTACAAAAACAAATGGGATTTATTTTCTTCTGTTTTTAAAAAGTGAATTAATAAAATGTTATCTGGACGTATACAACTGCTGAGCCTTGTTTTGTTGTCGTTCTTCTTTCTGGGACAGAAGGGGCTGAAAGCGTCTTTAAAGGTCCCATGACATGGTGTTCATTGGATGCTTTTATATAGGCCTTAGTGGTCCCCTAATACTGTATCTGAAGTCTCTTTTATATAGGCCTTAGTGGTCCCCTAATACTGTATCTGAAGTCTCTTTTATATAGGCCTTAGTGGTCCCCTAATACTGTATCTGAAGTCTCTTTTATATAGGCCTTAGTGGTCCCCTAATACTGTATCTGAAGTCTCTTTATATAGACCTTAGTGGTCCCCTAATACTGTATCTGAAGTCTCTTTTATATAGACCTTAGTGGTCCCCTAATACTGTATCTGAAGTCTCTTTTATATAGGCCTTAGTGGTCCCCTAATACTGTATCTGAAGTCTCTTTTATATAGACCTTAGTGGTCCCCTAATACTGTATCTGAAGTCTCTTTATATAGACCTTAGTGGTCCCCTAATACTGTATCTGAAGTCTCTTTATATAGACCTTAGTGGTCCCCTAATACTGTATCTGAAGTCTCTTTCCCTAAATTCAGCCTTGGTGCAGAATTACAGCCACTAGAGCCAGTCCCACAATGAGCTTTCCTTAGTATGTGCCATTTCTGTGTCTGTAGCTTTAAATGCTATTGAGGAGGTGGAGAGTGGGGGTGTGGCCTTGACCAACTGCCACTTTGCTTGTTTGCAAGCCATGATGTCTCTCTCTCATGGGTGGGCCAAATTCTCTGGGCGGGCAAAGCAGAGAAAGGGGAGGTAACCTTTCCCCTTATGACGTCATAAAGGGAAGATTCCAGATCGGCACATCTGAGCTTTCGTTTTCTCAAAGGCAGAGCAGGATACCCAGGGCTCGGTTTACACCTATCACCATTTCTAGCCACTGGGGGACCATAGACAGGCTGGGGGAACGCATATTAATGTTGAAAAACCTCATAAAGTGACATTTTCATGCCATGGGACCTTTAAAGCTCGCTGACTTCAACCGTGATCACATGACAGATCCTCCCAAATGTTTATCCCTTGTGTTGTACTCCCGTCGACCTGCAACTTTTTTCTGAGTCAAAATTTAAAATGAAAAACCTTTATTAACAATTTGGTCGTCTCTTTCGACACTTTTGTGGCTTTCCCCGATGTTTTTGTCACTTTTTTCAACGTTTGTCGACTTTTTCTGAGCCTTTTGAAGTTTTTGTGGGGTTTTCCCCAGTTTTATTTTTACATTTGTCACTTTTTTGACTTTTTTCACTGTTTTGTCGCTTTTTTGTCACTTTTTGACGTTTGTGTCACTATTTTTTGACATTTTTGTCACTTTCTTTAACATATGTCACTTTCTTTAACATTTGTGTCACTTTTTTCAAAGTTCTTTTATCAATTGTTTTTTCTTCAAATGCTATGAAATTGACTAAAACACCCAAATTCAATGAAAGTAGTGAACTGATCATTTATTTAACTTGTGAGTGTTGTAGTGAATCAGCCATGTTAATTTTTTGGACAATTTGTTTGAAAGAAAACCCAAATGTTCTGATGTAGAAACTTTTTGAAACAAATTTGACCCGAGGACAACAGGAGGGTTAAAGCACTCAATTTTTGTCCCAAGGTTTCCCACCTTAGGACTTTGCTTGAGTTTTATTACAAAAAGTGAATGAAACATATGACCAAAATACTGTGAAAAAATGTTGCTTATGGATTAGTCTATGTCAAGTTATCTGGGTGTTTTTTTTTTTTATCAGTGACTGCCTCAAACTTGAAAATAAGTTGATGACGACAGAGGACATGGTGACAACTCACTCCTTCTCCAGGTTTATTTAATTTTCACAGATATATACGAGCAATTTGTAGGTAGGTCAGTAGGTTGAAAACCTTTAAATAGAAAAAAATAGAGAAAACACACAATTAGCTCATTGCTGAAAAGTAATAGATAGAAGAGATTGCCTAATTTGCAGGCATAGTTAAAAACAATAAAAAACAGTAAACAATCAATAAATAGTAAGTCAATACGTTCTCTATGGTTCTTTATAAAATTAAGAAGTAGAATGGCTGCCGGTACAAAAGACTGTTCTGTTGGTTCTGAGTTTGGGGAGTTTAAAGCATGAAAGGGAGTTGTTTTTTTTTATTGTAATGGACCCATACCAGCAGTCTCTGAAATGTCCTGCACACTGATGCACCCTGTCCAAATTTCCTGACTAAGATTCTTTGTCTACTACTCTCTTTCACTGCACACTTGACGGCACCAACAGCGCTCATTAAGCCAGCGTCTTTTATCACCTGGATGAAGCGGAAGCTACCGCGCTCCTGCTCCTTGACCTACCTCGGCACAGGACTGCCCTCTTGCGTGATACGTTACCTTGGTTTTATTTTTCTTCCTGACGCTCTTGGTATTGAGACCTAAATTAAACAAAAACAAAACAACTTAAAATAGCACTAAATACTTGTCTTCACTTCCGGGATTGCCGAGGGGCGGAGCTCTGTGAGCGGAGGTGCGGCTGTTAATTCCGCCGGATGACCGTCATTTTCGGCTGGATGCCCATCACCTTCCTCTTCCTTTGTGTTGGCGTTCTAACCTCCGGTGGGTTTCTGAGGACTATGGTTAACTGCTCCTCAGGTCTCTGCAGGTAAATCCAGACAGCTAGCTAGACTATCTGTCCAATCTGAGTTTTCTGTTGCACGACTAAAACTACTTTTGAACGTACACGTTCCACCAAAACAAGTTCCTTCCTGAGACTATTTAGCAGAGGCACCGTGGCTCCGTCCGGAGCTTAGCACCGCCCAAGACGATTGTGATTGGTTTAAAGAAATGCCGATAAATCAGAGCAGGTTTTTCTCCCATCCCAGAATGCTGTGTGGACTAGCCAGACCTTCCTTCGCAGTGCTGTGGAGAAAGGTCTGGCAAAGCGAGACTACTTATATATGGAATTTAAAAAAACTGACACAAATTAGACACAGGCCACCATTTGATATGATTTTGTCCCAAGGTTTCCCACAATAGGACTTTGCTTTTAGGCTCGTTTTATTGCAGAAAGTGAATGAAACATATGACCAAAATAGTAGATTATGTCACTGTGTTACTTATGGATGTAATATAGTGAAAATAAAGTACTTTATACAACCAGACTTCACTTCAGTATCGTTATCTTGGTTTGTAATTTAAATGAAAGTGTAATTGTATGAGTGAGTTTTATGATGGGATGGATGGACCTCTGAGCAGTTAGTGTCTGCATCGGGCCTCCAGAGGGCGCCACACGCCACGCTTTAGTCCACCAGCCAGCTGATAATGATGCAGCAGCTGCAAGACTTTGTCATGTTCACACACACACACACACACATACACACACACACACAAACACAAACACATATACACCAACACACACTGACACACAGACACACACAAACACATATACACCGACACACACTCAAACACACACACCGACACACACACATACACACACAAACATACATACATATACACACACACACACACACACACATTCACACACACACACACACACATGAACCATAAAAGCTGGAAAAGCCATTAATACGTAGTTAGAAAAATACTTCAGTAAAGTTAAACCCTTCCTTCACAGACATGATCTAGAAAAGGCGATTCATGCTTTTATTAGTTCAAGGTTGGATTTCTGTAATGCTCTTTATGTTGGTTTGAATCAGACCTCCATCTCACGACTTCAACTTGTACAAAATGCTGCTACTTGCTTTTTAACAAATACATCTAGACGTGCACACATCACTCCTGTTCTCTACACCCTTCATTGGCTCCCTGTGCGTTTTAGAATCGATTTTAAGATTTTATTGTTTGTTTTTTAAGGCCTTAAACGGCCTGGCCCCGGAGTATTTGTCCGAGATTTTAACCCTGCGTGAGCACAACCGGTCCTTCCGGTCCTCAAATCAGCTGGTTTTAGAAGTCCCAAGGTCTAGGTATAAACGGGGGGGTGATCAGGCTTTTGCAGTTGCTGCCCGGAGACTCCGGAACAAATTACCCCCTGAAATTCGGACGACTACAGATGTAGCACTTTTTAGGTCTAAACTCAAAACGTATCTGTTTAGAAAGGCTTTTAATATGTAGTAGTGGTGTGACAGTGTCCCTCTCCTCCTCCTGTTTCTATGTAACCTTTTCTATTTTACTGTTTCTATGTTTCATTCTTTTTATTGTATGATGTGTGTTTTAGTCTTTGTTTCTGATGTAAAGTACTTTGGATACATGTTGGTTACTGTAAAGTGCTATATAAATAAATGTTGATTGATTGATTGATTGAATAAAAAAATCATCTTTTGGAAATTGATCTTAAGGCCTTAATTAAAAAAAAATTCAACCTGTAAGGACACCAATTTTCTTAGTGAATGAATAATGTATCGTAAATAAATAAATGTTCTTCTTTAAAATACAGGGGGCATAAGTCAGTACACCCCTATGTTAAATTCCCATAGAGGCAGGCAGATTGTTATTTTTAAAGGCCAGTTATTTCATGGATCCAGGATACTATGCATCCTGATAAAGTTCCCTTGGCCTTTGGAATTAAAATAGCCCCACATCATCACATCCCCTTCACCATACCTAGAGATTGGCATGGGGTACTTTCCATAAAATCATCTCTCAATACAAATCAAACCAGCTATTAGGCTAACTGACATAAAAGTAACTAAAATATATTTGTAACAGGGATCCCTGTTGTATTATTGTTAACCACAAAATGTGTTCTACTAATGCCAAATCATATACACATAGAAGACCAACATACATGATCCTTTATTGTTAAAGAGAACATCAATAAATCAATAAATCAGCTACAATGATTAACAATGTTTTGGTCTGTGACCTGAAACCTGAAGCCTGCAGGTCACAAACATTAAGAACAAACTTTACAGTGAAGTAGGAGACTTCTCGTGTTCAGCACTTACACTTTTATAATGAACAACATTTACATATTCAAAGATTCAGAATTCTTCAACGAGGAAGGAGTAGATGTAATTTAAAGAATTTTTAAACAGGTAACTGGACTCTTTTTTGAAGAAAAAACATAATTCAAAGCAGCAGAGTATTTTATGTCTTAAACATGTAACATGCAGGTGGAAAAGAGAGCATCATGACATCACTGTGCAGGAAAACATAGAACACAGATCAAATATACATGTAGATCACAAGATGAGAGTAAATATGTTGTTGATGAAACTTCTATTGTAATATTAATAACACTCAACTGCTCAGCTGCTGTTCCAGTCTCCTTATTTCCTCCCGTAATTGTAATCGTTGGTCATCGTTCATGAACATGCGATGGCGTTTCAGATACTCAGACATTGTGTCTCGGACACTCGAAGCTTTCTCTTCACCAAACACACGTCGTAACATGCTGTAGGTGTTATCACTTGGCTGAGAGCTGCTCTGGATGGCGATCTCTATGATCATGGAAATCACCAAAGCACCAAGTCCAACAGCATTCGGGACTGATTTCAGTGCACCAATAGCTGATCCCAAACTGCTGATGTAACCTGGCACAGAGTTCAGAAGCTCATTAGAGTAAGCCTGCAGCACCGCGTTAGAGTCAGTACCAAAATATTTCAGCAGAGACTCATCGATGCCTATATCTGGTAGGATGTCAACGAAGTATTGAAACTGGTTATACATCAAAAGAGCATGCCTGTCAATGTCCTCTTGTGAGAGTTCAGAGCCCATGATGGTAGTTTGCCTCAGTAGTTTACCTCAGTTATTTACATTCTTACTAGTCATATAGCCTATATTGTTAGCTATTAGCTGGGGAGACGTCCTACAGCAGGGGTTCTTAAACGTATCACTCTAAGGTCTGCATCAGAATTTAAAGTCAGGGGTCCACAAAAACAAATTGTAATTGACTACTTAGTTAACTTTAGAAAAAGATGAAGCATATAGCGAATAGCGAATGCCCGAGTGTGCAAGACGGTGGCAAAATAGGTGAAGATAAACAGTCACGTATGTCGACTAGAGGCATAAAAACAGCATATTTTGAGAGACAGAGCAAAACAACTCTCAGGACTTCTAGTCCACCTCAGCATCGACAGCTAATATTTGCATAACAGTGTGCTTACCAGAACATGTAATGTTTGACAAAGCAACATGTTAATTTAACAAGGCTATTTGAGTGAGTAAATCAAATGGCAATAGTTTTCTCCTTTTTATCCCACGAACAACTGACCTTACTATCACCTAGGGTACAAGTTCTTAAAAGGCACACTTAAAAGAAAGGGACTGTAACTCCATGACGACTATGTAGGCAACATAACGGGTGGCACTTTTGAGAAATATAAAAACAGCTATTAGGACTGTAGTCCATCTCAGCATCAACAGCACATAGGCTATAGGCATAACATAGTGCAATCCAGAACATGTGATGCTCGAAAAATAAACAGGGTAGTTTTAAAAGGTTATATGGGTGTGTGAAAAACAAATAAGAGGCAATATTTCGCTCCTTTTTTCCCCCTTAACTGACTTAACTGGTAACAAGGGTCCAAGTGCATGTGTTGACAAAAGGTTTAGCAAACTTAAAAGACTGGAGTAGGTGTGCAAGGAGGATCCTCCTCTGTAACCACCAAGATTCCGACGTTCATTCCTTTCACTGCGTCACTCTCTTCGGTTGGCTAATGACACAACAAAGTAATATGAATAGATTGCAAATCAGCATTTATTCCTCAACACATGAAAATTCAAGATGCATTGCAAACTTGGGTATAAAAATATTTGATGCAAACTAATGTAAACTTATGTAACGGAAGAAATTTAAATTCAAATAAATTACGATTTCAAATTAATTGAGCAAGGAATCCCGTCACTGCAACTTTGAATAATTCACTTGTCCTGCATTTAAGCAGATGTCTTTCCACATGTCCGGATTCTTATAACAAGACATATTTTCTAGATATCCTATAACTACAGGGTCATGACTTAATTTGGATCAAAAAGATTGAGATTAGCAAGTGATATGGATTCCAGAGTGACATTGATTCCTCACATACCTTACAAATCTTGAAGAATTGGGAGGGATCCTCTTTCAGGAAATGGGACAGGCCAAGGAGAACAACTGCTCTCTTCTGTTGATTTGAGTTCTGGACAACAGAAGAGGGATACAGACCAGAAATGACATCAGTGCTGCAGAAGTTAAAAAAAAATGTACACAACATCTACACTACCTTTTAAAAGTTTGGGATCACCTTGAATATTCTTGTTTTCAACGAAAACATACATGAGATTAGTCATATAGCAAATATTGCTTTAAACAGGACATGAAGACATTGTCAGAGTAAGAAATAATGATTTTAATCTAAATTAAAGCTGCAAGCAGCGATGGACGGGCCCTTGCTCCTCTGCGCACGTCTGGGTTACCGGCGTTTGCCGCTCCTAGCGACCGTGTGGCACTCAGACATTGCAAATCGTC
Source organism: Sander lucioperca (assembly GCF_008315115.2). Classification (NCBI taxonomy): domain Eukaryota; kingdom Metazoa; phylum Chordata; class Actinopteri; order Perciformes; family Percidae; genus Sander; species Sander lucioperca. The sequence goes on along the minus strand of NC_050178.1, from coordinate 24,862,960 downwards.
AATAATGAAAAGGGGACTCTCTGCTGAGTTCAATGATACCTCACACAAGACTGTACATCATACAGTTCATTAGCTGAGACAGGGGGTGTGGCCAAAGTATAGGGGGCGGACCAAACCATCACCAATGAAGAAGAAAGTCTCTGCTGAGTTCAATGACACCTCACACAAGACTCTACCTTAAACAGTTCAAATGTTATGAAAGGGGGCGTGGCCTGAGTAAGTGGGTGTGGTTAAAGTATAGGGGGCAGCTCAGTATCACATGTAGACCACACATTCTAAGTTTCATGTAAATCGGATGATGTTTGTCATATAAGGCGCATTTCCTGTTGCCAGCGGGGGCCGCTATAACCAAAAGTCAATTTTGGCCTGTAGGTGTCCTCAGGCCTGGACCCTTGTCAATCCTGAGAAATTTCGGGCAGATAGGACAACGTACACTCAAGTTACAACAACTTCTTTGTTCATTGCTAAATACTCAAAATGGCCGCCACGCCCACACCATCAGATGAAAAGTTTTTCTTTTAATAACTTTTCATCTTTAAGGTGTTGGGATGGTATAGACCAAGTTTGAAGTCCATCGGATGAAATCTCTAGGAGGAGTTTGTTAAAGTATAGCACCTTGACTTTTAGGCCTACTTCCTGTTGCCACTAGGGGGCGCTATGACTTTAAGTAAATATCGGCCTTTATTTGTCCTCCGGGTTGGAGTCTTATGAATCCTGAAAAGTTTCGAGCCAATCGGACAATGTACACTCGAGTTACACCCACTTCCTGTTTTGATGGCGAAACGCACAAAATGGCCGCCCCGCCACAGCCACGCCTTATGACGAAAAGTTTTTCTTTTAACAACTTTTCATCTTTAATGTCTTAAGATGGCACAGACCGAATTTGAAGTTGATCGGATGAAATCTCTAGGAGGAGTTCGTTAAAGTACTTTGATTAAATCATGCTGTGTTCAGTTTGAGAGTAGTGAGACAAGAGGTCTTGTTTGAGTTCCCTGCTTTTCTTTTAGAGCATCAAGGTGTAGTTTAATTGCACTTTAATTGTCATATTTGCTTAACAACTCCACCAACTCCATGAAATTCCCTCGATTTTGGCTTAATGAGGTTTCATCGTCCCCCCTAAAGGACAAACCCTGTCTTGACAGGTAAAGAGTAATGTCGATTAATCGGGACAACACTTCTCGGTTTCTCTCCCTCTCTCGTTGTTTAGCAGACTGCCATTCAAGATGGTCAACTTCAAAAGCAGCCTCCAATGACTTTTTCTTGAATGTGTTCCAACTCACCATACAACACACGTGAGACTCTGATGCACTGTGTTCTTTGATTTTTTTCTAAAGCCTTTCTCCACTTGTTTACCCCCTCTGTTTTCCAGGGCTTGTGTTTTTATCATCTTTTGAGAAAAGACGGCAACTAAAACAAAACATGGCATCAGCACTGGGAGAATACTCCAACCATGGATTTTTGTCATACCGTTGTTTTTGAAATGACCGTCCGTTTGCATTCTTTGGAAATGATGAGAATACTGGCTGGCAGGGACCAATATTGTTGCAAAATTTGACACAAGCCTCATCATACTTTAGATTGAATTTGAGGATATGAGCAGGATCGGTTGGGTGTTGCAGTTCAAGTAAATTTGAGAATGGCCCTTCTCTGGCTTCAATGTTCTCCTGAGCTGACCTCTGAGCTGCACACTCCTCTGCATCTCCCTCATTCACTGCATGTGGATGAGTTGCTTCCTGCACACTTTGCGCTTCGAGCTCTGCCTCCTCATCGGAATCTGATGATGAATCCCTTTCCTCCCCTCCTGAGAACAAGTAACAATTTGCTCAGCAGTACCCTAAAAATTCAGTATCATTGCAATGTGAACAGCTGGTATATATCCCTAAAAAATTGACAAGGTAATTCTGACAATGTGTAAAAAGGCAATTGAAAGTCCATCATACCACATTTGTATTATCAAATGATTGCATTTCATAATAGGAATAACTGTTTCAGCACCACATTATATATATTATTATGATAATAAGTATGTATGAACATGTCAGATTGTTGTGTGAAGCACTATTCTAACGTGTGGTGCTCCTAATAACCCAGCTGCTTAGGGATCCACTGCCTTTTGCTGCCTCCTACAGGTCCTTCTGTTTCTGCTTCCATATTCTGTCTTTACGTGGCATCTTTGCACTGTAGCAGAATTCAATATCATGATTTACAAAAAGAGACAAGATAACAAGATATCAAACCAGAAGAAAAGTTTAACTGTAGTCTATAACTGCAACCTGAGCTGAGTATCAGATTTTTGTAGCAGTGGGCTAGTAGGCTTGGAATCAGAAAGGGATTTGCAAAGGATGCAGCATGTTTCAGATTATTTTCTCAAAATATAAGGATGTCCTTTATTAAGTCAAAATGTTTACATCACCAACCTACACCGCAGACTACAAATAACCTAAGCTAATCTCCCAAAGAAGTGACATGTTCTTTTAAAGGGGTGATAGAATGATTATATAGGGTATTTCACACTGTTCCTTAAGGTCTCCTAATAGGGTATGTAACATTGGTTGGGCTGAAAATTGCCCGAATGCTATTTTATTAGGCCATTAACTACCTTGTGAATATGGCTCTATTTGGAACAAGAGCTTTTCTTCCAAATATGGTATGCTCATGAATATTTAGATGAGCTGCACGTTGATTGGTTTGAGCGAACCCCATAGAAACACATTGGAGAAGAGACAGCAGGTCTCATATTTCAGACACTGCAAAGTTATACGTTGTCGGGCTATTTCGTTATTAAATTCACTTCTGAGACTTTTTTAAGTGAGAAATCAACTATATAAAGCTCAAATATGGGCCGTTTTACGAAAATTGATGGCTAATTGCAAATTTGGTAAAACGTGTCGGACTTTAGGAGCTCCACACAGTCTGACGAGAAAGCGACAACCTCCATACCCAGTGAAAGTCACTGTTTCCCTGGGTACTGGACTACTGGAATACTCGGGGCTCCGTGGAGCTGGCTGGCTGCCAGCTGCCGGCATAACTAGAGTAGCTATATTTACAGTTTGAATTTCGTCACGCCACTTATATATCATCTACCCCAAGGTCTTATAAAGCTAACAATGGTGTCTGATTTCAAGTTAATGAATTTTTGTGAACATTAGGGGTTTCGTTAGCTGCGACTGTCCCTTCAATCCTATGTGTACAGATCGCGGCTATTTAGCTTCATTTTCAGCGTAATTAGAGTATATTTACAGTTTGAATTTTGTCACGCCACTTATATAACATCTACCCCAAGGTCTTATAAAGCTAACAATGGTGTCCGATTTCAATTTAATGTATTTTTTGTGAATTTCAGAGGAATTCTAAGAGGAGGCTAGCTAGCTCAGGCGCAGGCTCTATCAATGAGACTCGCGGACAAGAGGCGTTTATTTCCCCGATCGTTTGTTTAAATAACTCAACACATTATAATTACACACATTATAAGATTAACTGGAACCTGTGGTAAGAGATTGCTGGCGTAACAAGCTCGCTGACCGCGCTCTCACTCACACACACCGGCCATTTAGCAGGAAGAGAGGAGCTGCAGGCCCTGGAGCTCTGTCAGGGCAGCGGCGTTTGGTAGTCCATTAACCCAAAAAACGGTACCTTTTTGCGGGTATGGAGCACAGCGGGCTGCCAGCCGTGACTGAGCTCCATCTACCTCACAGCAGGCCGGGGTCTGTGAAGGAGGACAGGCCGGGCGGCGAGGCAGCAACACAGGCAGCACTGACCGCTGAACTCCCGACACACAGTCGGACAATATTTGCAATTAGACATCAATTTTCGTAAAACGGCCCATATTTGACCTCTACATAGTTGATTTCTCGCATTAAAAAAGTCTCAGAAGTGAATTTAGTGGTAAAATAGCAGATGAACAACGTATACAATTTCTGAGATCTGCGCGACCTATACAGAAGACCACCTGATCTCAGATCAGTGGTGTAGCCTATGTAAATGTTGGGGCGTGACAAAGATAGAGACTAGAGCAAAATAAGGAGGAGCCGCCGAGTTGACGTCAACTCGTTGAGATTTGCCCGTTTTCAGAGGCAGTTTCAAATTGTGAGATTTGCAGAGGAAAGAGGTGTCAATGGGATTTTGAGGTTCTATGTATGTCCTAGTTACCCACTAAACTGTCATTATTCCACTATGACAAGGTAACATCGGTTTGCATTCTATCACCCCTTTAAAACATTTGTGTCACTTTTTTAACATTACAGTTCTTTTATCATTTGTTTTTTCTTCAAATGTTATAAAATTGACTAAAACAGCCAAATTCAATGAAAGTAGGTAACTGATAATTTATTTTACTTGTTTAGAGCGTTGTAGTGTATTTTTTTGGACAATTTGTTTGAAAGAAAACTGAAATGTTGATGTAGAAACTTTTTGAAAATGGGACAAATTTGACTCGAGGACAACAGGAGGGTTAAAGCACTAGCGGTACCTACCCAGCGCCATGTTGGCTTGTTGGAAAAGAAAGAAAACCGTTGACGGGCTAAAGGGCTAAGGTGTGTTACCAGATGCGGCTTGTCTCCTAGCTCAGTAGTTCCCAAACCTTTTCACGTCAAGGACCCCCAAACTGACACAAATTAGACCTCAGCCCACCATTAGATATGATTTAGTCCCAAGGTTTCCCACCTTTGCTTTTAGTTGTTTTATTACAATGAAACATATGACCAAAATAGTCATACATTATGTCACTGTGTTACTTCTGGGTTAGTCTATTTCAACAATATGGATGTTTTGTTTTATCAGTGACTGCCTCAAACTTGAAAAAAACCTCCTTCTCCAGGTTTATTTAATTTTCACACACATATATATATATATATATACACACATATATATATATGTGTGTGTGTATCGCACCTGCAGGACATCTTAGGTCCTAAGATGGCCGACACAGTAGCAGTGCTTGAGTGAATCTCCTCAAATCTCAGTCTGCTAAATGCACTAACTAACCTTCGGGCATATCTATCCCATGTCAAGTTCTGAGTGTTACTACAGCCACTTGTGACTTTTGTGACTTGTTGGACGGACACTGTTACAGTCTGTCTACTTCATCTTAACTGTGCTCCGTAATGGAACAAAACACGACCAACGCATTCATTCTGAGCGCTCTCCAACAACTTAAGCAAGAGATGTTCACGTATTTTGACCCGAAACTTGACAACCTGCAAACAGCTGCCAATGTGTTGCAGTCTTCCCTTAAATCTCTCGGGGATCAAGTAGGTGAGCTCGAATTTAGAGTCAGTTCAAACCAGGATAACATAAGTGATCTAGAGCAACATGTTGAGATGCTGGAGAAGCAAAATGCTGTCCTGCTACAGAAAACCGAGGACGCCGAAAATCGGAGCAGAGCCCTAAATCTTCGATTCATTCATGTTCCTGAGCGAGCTGAAGGCACAGACACAATCGGCTTTATTGTAAGTTTACTCACCACTCTCTTCGGCGAGCCCAGCTTTTCCACTCCACTGGTGATCGAGCGCGCTCATCGCACTCCTGGAGCCTCCTCTAAACGGAACTCCAGTATGGTCCAAGACCCATACTGGCAAAGTTTCTCCACTTTCAGGACAAGCTTAAAATCTTTCGCCTCGCTCGGGAGAAAAAGGCTCTAGAGTTTTCATTTATCCCGATTTCAGCCACGGTTTGACGCAGAAACGCCGTCTGTTTGACCCGGTGAAAAAGAAGCTGCGCGAGATGGGGATCCGCTATGCGCTGTTGTATCCAGCTACCCTTAGGATCCACATCGGTGATGAAGCTCACCTCTGCAACTCTCCAGACGAAGTGGAGGTGCTTATTCGGGATGTTCAGATGAAATCTCCCTAGTTCGGGTCTGTCCTGATTTGTATTTCTCCTTATACTTTGAACTTTGCAACTCTCCTATCCAGCATTCAATTTCTGAATCTTTATTTGCCGTAAACTGTGGTGCTTTGCGACTTGACGCAGGGTCATGCTTCACTGACGCATGCCCTCACCGACGATTTCTTTTCTTTTCTTCTATCTGCAGACTGAGATGACTGCAGACTCTTTTTTTTTTTTTTTTTTTTCGTATCTTTTGTTAATGTTTTTGCTTTAAGTTTTAAGTTAAAGTTGATTTTGATTTTAAGTTTACCTGTCTGTTTTTGTGAGTATTTGTGTGTATATGGTTTTGTGTGTGTGTTGACTCCCATGGTGCTCACCCACCTTCTTTTTTATTTTTCAATATGTACTTACATAGATCTCTTCACTAGTCACTGTATTTTAATTTATTTTTTTCTTTGATAAATATGGGTAAAGGTCTTTACATTATGCACCTGAATATTAGAAGTCTACTCCCCAAAATCGATCAACTACGAGCGTGGCTGGCCTATAATAATCCAAATGTTATCACGTTATCCGAAACTTGGCTTACCAGCAACATCTCTGACGTCGATATTAGTATAGACAATTATAAACTGTTTAGATCGGACAGAAGCACAAGGGGAGGCGGAGTAGCCACTTATGTATTATCAAATTTAAATTCTCAACTTATGGCTCCTAATGAGATTCCTGTACATTTTGAAAGACTATTCATCAAAATTACTCTTCATGAAAACAATCAGTTAATTATTGGAAATATTTATAGACCGCCTAACTCTCCCAAATTCGAATCAATTAAAAATATTATTTCTATTGTATCTTCCTTAGTTTCTAATAAGGAAATGATACTCATGGGTGACTTTAACATTAATTGGCTTCATTCATCAACACTTACTGAAAGAAATATGATTAATAGCTTAAACTTGACTCAACTTATAACTGAGCCCACAAGACTTACTCTTACCTCTAAATCTCTTTTGGATTGGGCCCTAGTTTCTCACCCTGAACGAATAATTAAATCTGGGGTTCTACCAGACTCTTTTAGTGATCACCACATGATTTATTGTATTTGGAAAATTATGAAACCACGTCTCCCTCCTAAATTTATCAAGATAAAGGAAAACCAAATTCTTCAATAGTGACCAATTCATTAATGATTTGCAACAAATTAATTGGAACAGGCTCAATCTAATTCC
>NC_050178.1:24753402-24853402 GCF_008315115.2 Sander lucioperca | reverse complement strand
GGCGAGTAGAGTCGAGCTGAGTCGAGCAGGTACCATGTAGTGGAAAAACGCCATTAGTTTCTTTGTCTACTACTCTCTTTCACTGCACACTTGTCGGCACCTACCTCGGCACAGGACTGCCCTCTTCCATCATATGTTACCTTGGTTTTATTTTTCTTCCTGGCGCTATTGGTGTTGAGACCAAAATTAAACAAAACATCTTCAAATGGCACTAAATACTTGTCTTAACAGTCTACTACATCCACGACGTTCCACTTCCAGGATTGCCCAGGGGGCGGAGCTCTGTGAACGGAAGTGCGGCTGGAAATTCCGCTGGATGTCCCTCACTTTCAGCTGGATGCCCGTCACTTTCCTCGTTCTTTGTGTTGGCATTTAGGGATGTCCCAATCAGCCTTTTTTGACTCCCGATCCGATCCCGATATTTAATATCTGCCGATACCGAGTCTCGAATGAATGACGTTCCCCAATCAGTTAACCTTTATGTTGTCCTCGGGTCAAATTGGACCCGTTTTTGAAGTTATTTTATATGAGAAATATGGGACGTTGAAATATGGGTCGGAATAACTGCCAAAAAAAAACTTGTTTCGAAAAAACAGACAATTGGTTGGGAAAAGCCTCATTTTTAATTTTTAAAAAGCGACATAAACGACAAAAACTTCAAAAACATCGGAAGAAAATGTCAAAAGCATCCGAAAAAGCAAAATACATTTTTTTAAAACTGACCAAAACGTTGAAAACCCCCCACAAAAACATTTTAAAAAAACAACGAAACCGTTGGGAACAGGAAGACAACACAAAGGTTAAAAAACTCTGATCCGATAATGTGATCAGGACATCCCTAGTTGGCGTTCTAACCTCCGGTGGATTTGTGAGGACTATGGTTAACTGCTCCTCAGATCTCTGCAGGGTAAATCCAGACAGCTAGCTAGACTATCTGTCCAATCTGAGTTTTCTGTTGCACGACTAAAACTACTTTTGAACGTACACACGCTCCACCAAAACAAGTTCCTTCCTGAGACTATTTAGCAGAGGCACCGTGGCTCCGTCCGGAGCTTAGCACCGCCCAAGACGATTGTGATTGGTTTAAAGAAATGCCGATAAATCAGAGCAGGTTTTTCTCCCATCCCAGAATGCTGTGTGGACTAGTGAGAGCTTCCTTCGCAGTGCTGTGGAGAAAGGTCTGGCAAAGTGAGACTACTTATGGATGGAATTTTAAAAAACTGACACAAATTAGACACAGACCACCATTTGATACGATTTTGTCCCAAGGTTTCCCACAATAGGACTTTGCTTTTAGGCATAGGTCATAGATTACTTCACTGTCTTACTTATGGATGGAGTTATAGTGAAAATACAGTATTCTCCTTTTTGCCCCCTCAAAGACCCCTCTACTGTCGCTAATCCACTGACTACTTAGAAGTACTTCATACAACCAGACTTCACTTCAGAGTCACTTGGTTTGTAATTTAAATGAAAGTGTAATTGTATGAGTGAGTTTTATGATGGGATGGATGGACCTCTGAGCAGTTAGTGTCTGCATCGGGCCTCCAGAGGGCGCCACACGCCACGCTTTAGTCCACCAGCCAGCTGATAATGATGCAGCAGCTGCAAGACTTTGTCATGTTCACACACACACACACACACACACACACACACACACACACACACACACACACACACACACACACACTGAAACACATAGACACACACACACACACACATTCACACACACACACGCGCACACACACACACACACACACACACACACACACACACTCACACACACACACAGACACACCGACACAAACACACACACACACACACACACACACACACACACACACACAAACACACAAACACACACACACACACACACATACACACACACACACACACACACACACACACACACACACACACACCGACACACACACAAACATACACACACACACACACACACACAAACACATATTCACACACACTCGCACATACTAACACACACACAGAAACACACACATACACCATAAAAGCTGGAAAATCTATTAATAGTTAGAAAAATACTTTCATTTCATTTTTTATTTTTTTTGATGAACTTTATTAAGAAAATAAACATCCGGAGACTCGACATCATAGATGACGTTCACCGGGTAGAGGGTGTAATTACTGTAGTAGTTCCTCCATCAGGAGAGATAAGGCTCAATCACTGACTTCTTTTACATCACCTCTTAAAACACACTTTTATAGACTTCTTATTATGTGATTCTCTCTTTTTTTTCTGGCCCATCTTTTCTTTTTATGCTATTAAAATGTCGTGGATTTATGGGTATGTGTATTGATTTGATTTGTACGTGCTTTTGTATGTGAAAGCACTTTGTAAGCTATTGTTTTTAAAGGTGCTATATACACAAAGTTATTGTTAGCAGGGTTTGAATTATGATTTCATCTTCGTGGGGGTCTCTTTAAAAAAAAAAAAGTAGTCTATGAGCAGCAAATTTTGAGCATTAAACATTTCATTTCCTGCATTCAGGTGAATTTGTATGCACCTATTTCTACCTTTTTCTGAATCAATGTATGCTGCAAATATCTTTACGTAAAGGGAAACATAGATTACAATCTAAATATAAAAACATAATGGAATATATTGCAATAAGGCTCTCAGGCATTCTGTATTGCTTTCATCTATTTATTCTCCTGTAGATCCACTTTTCTAATTCTATCTGAGTCAGCACACATGTAGCCTAGAGGCATCATTTACTCCTCCCTCCTCTTCGTCTTTTGTTGGGGAAGTAACCTCCTTAAATGTGCATATGACAATTATTCACCTCAATGATACATTAATTCATTTTAATGGATTAATAAAGCCCTGGACTGTAATATTTCTGATGTGTTTGAGCAAGATTACAGCTCATGTTCTAAACTTTAAAATATATCCCATCTGTGTTCTCAGAGGTTTGGAGGAGTCGTGATATTTTGAGAAAAATAAAGTGATAATAGGCTATTACAAGAATAAAGTCACAATATTTCAGAAAATAATCTACCTGCACCATAGTCTGCTGTGTATTATGTGATTGCTCTGCTGATACGGTAGATCTCAGACCTTCTGACAGACTCAGAGCCCCGTTTGGGTCTCTGGTCTCTGAATGAGAGAAAGTTTAGGGAAGTGGCTGAACGCTGCTCTACATCGGAGGTGGAAACCGAAACTACGCAGCATGTCGACAGCAGAGCGCGTCCATTATAAACCTGAAGCTGAAGGCGCGCTGCTCATCTCTATTTTTACAGAGAGAGTGGACACTAAGGGACGCACAGGTCTGCTTCAGAGCGCCGTGTGTTTGGGAAAAGTGCTTTATTTGTGATTTAAATAATGGTGCTGATGATTTTTAGAGACCCCCACAGGTGTATGATTTTACTGCTTTCATGGGAGCTCATTCTCTCTCTATGGGAGCTCAGCTCCCACTGGCTCCCACGTAATTCGAACCCTGATTGTTAGTATTATGTGGCTGTGGCCCGTGTTTGAGTCCGACCCGGGGCCCTTTGCTGCGTGTCATCCCCCCCTCTCTCTCTCTTCAGGCTGTCCTATCAATTAAAATCCCCCAAAAATGTCTTTAAAAAGAAAATAAGACAACATGCTCAAGTCACACTGAAACTTGACAGAGTGGTTGCTGGCTCCTTTAATGTGGATCATGATATATACAAGTGGTGCTCATAAGTTTATGAACCCATGCTAAAGTTGACTAAAAAGACGAATAAAAAAATCATCTTTTAGAAATTGATCTTAATGCCTTAATTAAAATAAATAAATGGGGTACTTTCCATAAGATCATCTCTCAATGCAAATCAAACCAGCTGTTAGGCTAACTGAAATAAAACCATGCCAATCTCTAGGTATGGTGATCATCTCTTTATCAGGATGCAGAGTATCCAGGATACTCTGCATCCTGATGAAGAGATGATTTTATGGAAAGTACCCCATGCCAATCTCTAGGTATGGTGAAGGGTATGTGATGATGTGGGGGCCAAGGGAACTTTATCAGGATGCATAGTATCCTGGATCCATGAAATAACTGGCCTTTCAAAATAAAAAGCTGCCTGCCTCTATGGGAATTTAACATAGAGGTGTACTGACTTATGCCCCCTGTATTTTAAGGAAGAACATTTATTTATTTATGATACATTATTCATTCACAAAGAAAATTGGTGTCCTTAAAGATTGGATTTTTCCTTTTTATTAATTAAGGCTTTAAGATCAATTTCCTAAAGATGATTTTTTTATTCCTCTTTTTAGTCAACTTTAGCATGGGTTCATAAACTTATGAGCACCACTGTATAAGGTATGTCAGTAAACTCCAGAATACCAGAGGCATCTTGTCAATCTTTTATGAATACTTATTTGTCATATAAAATATATTTGTAACATGGATTCATGTTGTATTATTGTTAACCACAAAATGTGTTCTACTAATGCCAAATCATATACACATAGAAGACCAACATACATGATCCTTTATTGTTAAAGAGAATATCAATAAATCAATAAATCAGCCCCAATGATTAACAACGTTTTGGTCTGTGACCTGAAACCTGAAGCCTGCAGGTCACAAACATTAAGAACAAAGTTTACAGTGAAGTAGGAGACTTCTGGTGTTCAGCACTTACACTTTTATAATGAACAACATTTACATATTCAGAGATTCAGAATTCTTCAACGAGGAAGAAGGAGCAGATGGAATTTAAAGAATTTTTAAACAGGAAACACGACTTTTTTTTTATAATTCAAAGCAGAGTATTTTATGTCTTAAACATGCAAATGTGTCTGCATCAGGAGAGCATCATGACATCACTGTGCAGCAAAACATAGAACACAGATCAAATATACATCTAGATCACAAGATGAGAGTAAATACATTGTTGATAAAACGTATTCTTATATTCAATCTTTAAGTTTATCTTCTACACAATGAATTAGTGAGAAACCCTTTCACTCAATCAGGTCACTTCACAAATCCATAATAATAAACAAACAATTATCTTACCATTGTTTTCCTTAACATTATTTTTTGCCCATTACTGTGTCATGTTCATTAGTGATATTTAAACCCAAATATCTAAACTAACCTGCTGCTGACGGCACAGTGAATGAACCACGTTCATGGATTAGAGAGTTGAGGTTGTTCTTGATATTTAAAAAATAACTCTTTAAAACTTTGATTGGTTCATAATTAGAGTAAACATGATTCATAAAAGCCAAAGTCAATTGTTCTCTTTCTGGGCGAGTACAATAATATGTACCCGCACCCGAAAGCTCTTTGTTGCAGTTTTCAATTTCATTATTTTCCATAATACATGTGTCTGGAATCTCATGATGAACATAAAATGTATATTTGAAAAAATTGGACTTGCTCTTGTAAATCTTGTATTTCTCCAGCAAATGTTCCAGGTATTGTGAATGCAAATTGATGACAGCGTCGATAGCATCAACATGGTCTGATGCAGGTGTACCAGTCTGAATATTCAGCCGAGCCTCATGGATCAACATCTGGACGTGGAAGGCGGCTCCGTTGACCCAGATTTTGAACCCCCGGCTGCTCATCTGTCCGTCAAGCAGCAGAGAGTTTCTGAGGATCGTGAGATGGTTGCTCAGCTGCTGTTCCAGTCTCCTTAGTTCCTCCCGTAATCGTTGGTCATTGTTCATGTACGTGCGATGCCGCCCCAAAAACTCGGACATTGTGTCCCGGACACTCGAAGCTTTCTCTTCACCAAACACACGTCGTAACATGCTGTAGGTGTTATCACTTGGCTGAGAGCTGCTCTTGATGATGATCTCTATGATCAAGGAAATCACCAAAGCTCCAAGACCAACAGCATTTGGGACTGAAGTCATCGGAGCCAAAACAGATCCCAACCTGCCGACGTAACCTGGCACCGTGTTCAGCATCTCCTTAGAGAAAGCCTGCAGCACCGCGTTAGAGTCGGTACCAGAATATTTCAGCAGAGACTCATCTATGCCTACATCTGGTAAGAGGCATGGTTTCCGTAAAGCATGGTAATAAAAATTAAGAGATGTACTGTCAAATTGCTCTTGTGAGTATTGTGAGGTTTCAGAGCCCATGATATTTCCTTTCGATCTGTGATCACTCACACAAAGTTCAGATGTCCCCCGACCAGCAGACTGAACACTATAATCAGAATGTACTGAGATAAAATCCAGCCAGCTCCCTCACATATAACCAGGATGACACCTCCAGCAGCCAATCAGATCTCAGGAAAAGTTAGGAGTATTTGTTGACTTGTCTGTAAAGTCCGATGTGTCCAAGGTCCAGAAAAACAAATTGTGCCGCATGAATCTACATTTATAGTTTGCTATTCAAATCCAACCCACATGTCATGATTTCAGATTGTTCCTTCACGTGCATTATAAGAGTTTTATATACTTAAATAAAGTAAACCTTCCCAGAATCCTCCTCAAAAACAGACCAAAGCCCAAAAACATACACACGATGCTGCTTAACCTACTTCAGCATTTATAAAATGAATCATGTTGGGAACAGTCTGTCAGGAACTGAAATCTTTGACTTGTATTTATGTCTTACGAAGAAAAAATATTTTCTGTTGATCAAGTATGTAAAGGAGGAGGTGGTTGTGCAATGGATGGATTTTCATTTATTTTGTGTGTGGGGTTATAGACGAGTTTTTGTGGGATGAAAACGTTATCAATCAAGTTATTACGAAGGACATGGATGTTTCCAACAGACTGAACACCAGGCAATTGAGAATACATAAAGATAGTCAGCTGCCTCAGGTGTAGCCAGATCAGTCCCTCCAGGATTTCGTGGCCTTTTTTGAGATTGTTGCGGCCCAAAATGCTTGATTTTGCAGGAGCTTTTGTAAAGAATTGCGATAAAAGTTGCGATGTTTTTTGTATTTTTGTTGCAATGAAGTTGCGAGAGACTGTGAAAGTTTTTTTTGTATAGTTCTTTAAAAATAAACAGGAAACTTGTTTTGGGAAGAATAAAATTACTCTGGGCTGTTGCAACTCCCCACATTAGGCTGCTTGAAACACCGACTATTAACACACAGGACTAGTTGACCAATCACAGTCCTTGCGGTCTGCGTTGCCTCGACGCAAAGTTACAAATTTTTGGAGGTGCGCGTTGAGCTATGGCGGAGGGCTCCAAGAGGGGTTCACGGTGACGCAGAGGGGTCTGCGGGGGTACGCCGTCGATTCGACGCAGAAACATAAAACAGCCTTTAGGGGGTTAGGGTTAGGGCTACCTTAGGGTTACCTTAGGGTTAGCTAGAATGATGGTAGTTTGCCTCAGTAGTTTACCTCAGTTATTTACATTCTTACTAGTCATGTAGCCTATATTGTTAGCTATTAGCTGGGGAGACGTCCTACAGCAGGGGTTCTCAAACGTATCACTCTAAGGTCTGCATCAGAATTTAAAGTCAGGGGTCCACAAAAACAAATTGTAATTGACTACTTAGTTAACTTTTGAAAAAGATGAAGCATATAGCGAATAGCGAATGCCCGAGTGTGCAAGACGGTGGCAAAATAGGTGAAGATAAACAGTCACATATATCGACTAGAGGCAATAAAAACAGCATATTTTGAGAGACAGAGCAAAACAACTCTCAGGACTTCTAGTCCACCTCAGCATCGACAGCTAATATTTGCATAACAGTGTGCTTACCAGAACATGTAATGTTTGACAAAGCAACATGATAATTTAACAAGGCTATTTGAGTGAGTAAAACAAAAATCAAATGACAATAGTTTTCTCCTTTTCATCCCACGAACAACTGACCTTACTATCACCTAGGTTACAAGTTCTTAAAAGACACACTTAAAAGAAAGGGACTGTAACTCCATGACGACTATGTAGGCAAGATAACGGGTGGCACTTTTGAGAAATATAAAAACAGCTATTAGGACTGTAGTCCATCTCAGCATCAACAGCACATAGGTTATATGCATAACATAGTGCAATCCAGAAAATGTGATGCTCGAAAAATAAACAGGGTAGTTTTAAAAGGTTATATGGGTGTGTGAAAAACAAATAAGAGGTAATATTTCTCTCCTTTTTTCCCTTTAACTGACTTAACTGGTAACGAGGGTCCAAGTGCGTGTGTTGATAAAAGGTTTAGCAAACTTAAAAGACTGGAGTAGGTGTGCAACTCCAAAGTATATAGCCAGTAAAACAGCTTTCACCTTCTAGAGATAGGGGAAACTATCTGGACTACCTAGTCCATCTATGCATCAGCTGCACATTTACTTAACTGTGTGCTTTCCAGAACATACAATGCTTGACAAATCAACAAGATAATCACTGCAGTCTTTAGTTTCACAGGCTCTTGGACATGAACTTGTTCTGGAGTTCATTAACTCTTGAAGAGCGAGTGTCTCCAAAAATGTTAATTATCACCTTTTTTATTACCTCGAACATGTACTTGAGCCCTTTGGGGTAATGGATGTTGAAGACATACAGCAGACCCATCAGCAGGGCAAATGCTTTGGGCACATCCTTCAGGTCCCGAAGAACGATATGCTCCTCCAGAATCAGTGCAATATCAATCATCTCCTTGGAGACAGGGCGTTGAGGATCCTCCTCTGTAACCACCAAGATTCCGACGTTCATTCCTTTCACTGCGTCACTCTCTTCGGTTGGCTAATGACACAACAAAGTAATATGAATAGATTGCAAATCAGCATCTATTCCTCAACACATGATTAACACAAAATTCAAGATGCATTGCAAACTTGGGTATAAAAATATCTGATGCAAACTAATGTAAACTTATGTAAACAGAAGAAATTCAAATTCAAATAGATTACAATTTCAAATTCATTGAGCAAGGAATCCCGTCACTGCAGCTTTGAATAATTCACTTGTCCTCCATTTAAGCAGATGTCTTTCCACATGTCCGGATTCTTATAACAGGACATATTTTCTAGATATCCTATAACTACAGGGTCATGACTTCATTTGGATCAAAAAGATTGAGATTAGCAAGTGATATGGATTCCAGAGTGGCATTGATTCCTCACATACCTTACAAATCTTGAAGAATTGGGAGGGATCCTCTTTCAGGAAATGGGACAGGCCAAGGAGAACAACTGCTCTCTTCTGTTGATTTGAGTTCTGGACAACACACACACACACACACACACACACACACACACACACACACACACACACACACACACACACACACCCAGGGCTGGCGATTGCTATAGGCAAACTAGGCGATGGCCTAGTGCCAGTGGCGCAAAAAGGGGGTATGCAATATATGCGGCGCATAGGGGTGGCGCACCATGGGGGCACCAAAGCGATGGTAAAAAAAAAATAAATAAAAAAAAAAAATGTTTTGGGTATTTTCTAATTATTTTTTTGGGTAGCTGCTGTTGTGCCTTTTATCTGTAGCCTACTTTCTATCTAATACTTTTTTTATTTTAGTTGTAAAAATAAGTCCAAACCTATTTATGTTTTGAGGGAGAGGAAGATCAACTACGGTCTGTTACACTACTGTATATTCAACTTCACTAACAATTTGTTGATCAGTATGAAATGTATTTAAAAATATAAAACGTTACACTTCATAAGGTTTTGTATTCATAACACGAGGTACGGGCCAGGTCTGGATTGACTTGTGGTTCGGTCCAAAAAGCGGACCTTGGTCCGAACTTTGAGAAGCCCTGTTCTACAGAGACAGATCATTTCACTGTAAAAATACAATCCGGTATCACGGTTTAGTGTTTTTTATTCGGTGACTAGTCTATATCGACGATGTTTCATTTCCGGGATTGCGCCGGTGCCGCCTGAAATTCTGAGCAGATGTCACTATTTTTGGCTGGATGTCAGTCAACTTCCTGGTTTTGGACTATGGTGACATTTTATATATGCATTCAACCTCCCAGTGTCTTCATGCTTTAGACACGGTGTTTCATGGAGCCTTAAGATTCATCACAAACTTAAAATCTCATACTCATCACTGTCTGCTGTACTCTCGGGTCGAGTGGTTCTCCCTCTCAATCAGGCGTTGGATGCACTGGCATCTTTTTATTTATAAAGCAGTATTAGGACTACTTCCTCCTTATCTGAACGCTTACATCCTCCAAAGGTCTGCAGGGACATATCACTTGCGTTCACAGGATCTGTTTTTATTGTCAGTCCCTAAAGCCTGCACTGACTTTGGTAAAAAGGCTTTTAATGTTGCAGCACCATCTGCATGGAATCAGCTTCAGAATGAACTACAGTTGAAGGAGTTGGTCTCATTCTATTCTTTTAAAGGCTTTTTAAAGGAACTTGCAGAAAGGCGGTCTGTCTGTCATTGTTTTTAAATCGATTTAGGACCCAGATTTTTTATGATGACGTTGTTTGAATGTGTGTCTATGTTTTTACTTGTTATTGTCTTTGTATTTATTTTGAAACCACGCTGCTGCCACTTGCCAGGACACTCTTGTAAAAGAGATTTGTAATTTCAAGGAGTTTTTATCCTGGTTAAATAAAGGTTTGAATGAATGAACTGGTTAAATGTTTTATGCTGTGGTGTGCTGGGGAGGCAGAATTAAGAAGAGACATTGGGCGACTGAACAGGCCATCAACTGACCATGAGTAGGATGCTGGCGATCAGAGGAGCATGTTCAGTGGCGGACTTTTGCCACTGTCATGCTCAACAGACAGGTTTTGGCCCCAGGGCCATTCAACTCTTCAATACCACCCAAAGGGGGAGGGGAGAAATGGACTTTTCAGCATGAGCCTGTCTCTATCAGCCCATACCACCATTATATCTCTGTCTGCTGTACACCTGACCGTCTTATAGGCTATATTAGCCCTCATACACAATCTGGACTGTGGTCATAACATCTACATCTTATAACTTATTATTATAACATAACTTATAACTCTCAGGACTTCTAGTCCACCTCAGCATCGACAGCTAATATTTGCATAACAGTGTGCTTACCAGAACATGCAATATTTGACAAAGCAACATGTTAATGTCACACACACACACCCAGGGCTGGCGATTGCTATAGGCGAACTAGGCGATTACCTAGGGCCAGTGGCAGTTGGAGGCTTGCAAATATTCATGTTAACAGACTAGCTAGCGTTTGCTAACACTGGGAATGTAGCGGCCAAATGGGGGTTTACCATGGAATCATGCATATATTTGCTACCAAACTTGGAGGCTTGCAAATATTCATGTTAACAGACTGTTGACTAGCTAGTGTTTGCTAACACTAGCAGCTTAAGTGGGGTTTACGGCTAGCTTAATGCAAACCAATGTTGCTTATGGCTACATTTAGATTTTGGTTAAACCCTATGGTACCAATCCCATGCATGACATATCTTAATTTTATTAATGTAAAATAACAACTGTTAAATATAAGGTAGCATGCACAATAAATGACAAGAAGCTGGAAAACATAACTTATGCAATAACTGTGGTTTACCATGGAATCATTAATAGATTTTGTTTTACCATTAGCTGTTCATGTTAGCTGTGCTGTCAGACATATACAGGCTGTAGTTACATTTGTTGGGTGACATGGAAGCTGTAATTACAGGGTCACATCTCTCTCTTTAAAGGTCTATGCTAAGTTGCTCTCCATATTTGTACTTTTTAGAATCCAAAATGTGAATGTAATTTCAACAGCAGCACGACCTTACTGCATAACATCACTAGGCTGATAAGAATTGAATTTAGGCTGCTATATTTAACAGTGAGTTCATTTCATTCAGGTGTGAGGATGGTGGATCAGGAAAGACAAGAGAAGGCAACAGGTAGGTCTAACATTAGGTGGAAGTGTAGGGGAGCCACTTGATAACAGATTCATTTTTTAATATTATTAATATGGAAAAGCTAATATAGAAAATATATTACATAATGTTTGTTTGACAATATGTCTTATGTCTAATGTGGATCATAATATATAATAATAATATATATATAAGATATGGTAGTAAACTCCAGAAGGCCGGAGGCATCATGTCAATCATTTGGAAACACTTATTTGTCATATAACATATATTGGTAACATGGATCCCTGTTGTATTATTGTTAACCACAAAATATGTTCTACTAATGCCAGATTAAATACACGTAGAAGACCAACATATATACATGATCCTTTATTGTTAAAGAGAACATCAAAATATCAATAAATCAGCCCCAATGATTAATAACGTTTTGGTCTGTGACCTGAAACCTGAAGCCTGCAGGTCACAAACATTAAGAACAAAGTTTACAGTGAAGTAGGAGACTTCTGGTGTTCAGCACTTACACTTTTATAATGAACAACATTTACATATTCAAAGATTCAGACTTCTTCAATGAGGAAGAAGGAGCAGATGTAATCTAAAGAATTTTTAAACAGGAAACAGGACTCTTTTTTTGATAAAAGCAAACTGTTCAGATGCAAAACAAAGTTCAAAGCAGCAGAGTATTTTATGTCTTAAACATGTAACATGCAGGTGGAAAAGAGAACAATGTGTCATCACTGTGCAGCAAAACATAGAACATAGATAAAATATACATGTAGATCACAAGATGAGAGTAAATACGTTGTTGATAAAACTTCTATTGTAATATTAATAACACACTTTAAGTCGATCTTTCCTTACACAATGAATTAGTGAGAAACCCTTTCACCCAATCAGGTCACTTCACAAATCCGTAATCAGAAACAAACAATTATCTTACAATTGTTTTCCTTAACATAATTTTTTGCCCATTACTGTGTCATGTTCATTAGTGATATTTAAACCCAAATATCTAAACTAACCTGCTGCTGCTGACGGCAGAGTGAATGAACCACGTTGGCGGATTAGAGAGATGAGGTTGTTCTTGGTATTTAAAAAATAACTCTTTAAACCATAATTTGAGACAAGATGATTCACATAAGTCTTACCGAGCTCAGAATTGAATAGGGCAGTCTTGTATTTCTCCAGCAAATTATCCAGGTTCCGCGAATGCAAATTTATGGCAGTTTCGATAGCATTAACATTGATTGATGCAAGTGTACCAGTCTGATTATGCAGTCGAGCCTCATGGATCAACATCTGGACGTGGAAGGCGGCTCCGTTGACCCAGATTTTTAACCCACGGTTGCCCATCTGTCCGTCATCCTGCAGGGAGCGTCTGAGTTTGGTGAGATGGTAGCTCAGCTGCTGTTCCAGTCTCCTTAGTTCCTCCCGTAATCGTTGGTCATCGTTCATGAACCTTTCATGCCGCTCCAGATACTCTGACATTGTGTCCCGGACATCCGAAGCTTTCTCTTCACCAAACACACGTCGTAACATGCTGTATGTATTCTCACTTGGCTGAGTGTTGATCTTGATGGCGATCTCTAAAATCATGGAAATCACCAAAGCTCCAATTCCAACAGCATTCGGGACTGATTTCAGTCCAGCAGCAGCAGATCCCAAACTGGCGACGTAACCTGGCACCGCGTTCAGAAGCTCATTAGAGTAAACCTGCAGCACCGCGTTAGAGTCGGTACCAGAATATTTCAGCAGAGACTCATCTATGCGTATATCTGGTAAGAAGCTTGGTTGATGCTGTGAAAAAGTGTCATAAAAGAAAGCAGCAGCACTTTCATTTTCCTCTTGTGATAATTCAGAGCCCATGATTATTCCTCAGTTCAGATGTCCAGCAGACTGAACACTATAATTAGAATGCACTGAGATCAAATCCAGCCAGCTCCCTCACATATAACCAGGATGACAACTCCAGCAGCCAATCAGATCTCTGGAAAGATTAGGAGTATTTGTTGACTTGTCTCTAAAGTCCAATGTGACCAAGGTCCAGAAAAACTAAATGTGCCACATGAATCTACATTTATAGTTTGCCGTTTCAATACAAACCACATGCAATGATTTCAGATTGTTCCTTCATGTGCATTATACATGTTTTATAAGCTACTGAAATAAAGACAACATTCCCAGAATCCACCTCAGAAACAGACCAAAGACAGAACCATGAACAGGATATTGACTCAATCTACTTCAACATTTAGAAAATGAATCATGTGTGGAATAGTTTGTCAGGAACTGAAATCTTTGACTTGTATTTATGTCTTAATAAGAAAAAATATTTTCTGTTGATAAAGTATGTAAAGGAGGAGGCGGTTGTGCGATGGATGGATTTTAATTTATTTTGTGTTGTGGGGTTATACACGAGTTTTTGTGGGATGAAAATGGTGCTATAAATCAAATACAAACTGGACCTTAAAGCATTTACAATTTTTAATTCAATCAAGTTATTACGAAGGACATGGATGTTTCCAACAGACTGAACACCAGGCAATTGAGAATACATAAAGATAGTCAGCTGCCTCAGGTGTAGCCAGATATAACCAAGGAAACTATAACGAGTGAAGTGACGTTGTGACAGCATTCAAATGTTGCTTTGGTGCCAGTTCTATCAAAGTTATAAAAGAATGCTTCAACATAATAAAAAAAAAAACACATTATGTGATGTTGACTGATCTGTTTTTTATTTAAATGAGACTGTATGCCACTGTGCAAGTAGCCTCAGTGATTAACATTTGGACTATCCATCTAGCCTCTATTGGCTGGACTGAATGCAACACATCCTTCTAACTAAACAACATTATAGGATGATTCCCAAATACTCCCAAAACATCACATGTGAGTGTAATCATTTAACCGGTCTATTTAACATAACTGGTGCAGTTTTAAACACGTAGCAAACATTGTGAAATGGAACTAGTTAAGTTCAGGCAACAATTTTACTTAGTTAAAGGTGCACTATGAGTTCCTGCATGACTTCAGCGCGATTACATTTTTGTCTCAAATCGTAGGTATCTCTCCTTGATCCTCTAGCTCAGTGGTTCCCAACCTGGGGTCCGGGGACCCCTAAGGGGGGCGGCAAAGATCACAGGGGGGGGCGCAAGTCTTTATCTGGTTTGAGGTTTGCACATGTTAAACAAATTATGATAATACACTAGAATATATAATGTATACAAAAGTCTGTATAAAAACTATATATTTTTGTTCTCGCTTAAACTTGTAGGCAGGCTACTTAGTAGGCCAAACCTCCGGGACCTCTTAACCTGGGACCCTGCTGTCATCAGGTCAGCTGCTAGCTGCTATCATCCTCGTTTTTCCTGCCGCCACGGCATCACTATTTTATGAACGAAACATGGCGGAGAAACGTAAAAGTGCTGATAACTCCTCTGTATCAAAAAAGAAAGTAAGGGAAAGTTACCTCACCTTCCGTTTCGGAGGGGGGGCTCAGCTTTTCTTAGACATAAGTAGGGGGGGCGCCAAGGAAAAAAGGTTGGGAACCACTGCTCTAGCTGCCTGCCCCCTGAACACACCATGAAAAAGCCCGGTCTCAGGAGACAACACAGGGGTCGTAAACGTCAAAAAAACACTAGAGGCACAGGCTGTACACCAAAATAAAACAAACCACTCCAGCCAATCACAGACAAGATGGTTGGGGGAGGGGATGGGGGTTAGTGACAGTTAGTCAGTTAGTCATGACAGTTACGGAAACATGGGGGGAGGGGCGAGCTTGCTCTGTTTTGTTTGAAATTTACTTGGAACGTCAACAGAAGTGACATCATGCAGGAACTCATAGTGCACCTTTAAGGTAAGTAGAACATTAGGAATGTTGTTTGATGTTTACGACCCCTGTGTGGTCTCCCGACACCGGGCTTTTTCACGGTGTGTTCAGGGGGCAGGCAGCTAGAGGATCAAGGAGAGATACCTACGATTTGAGACAAAAATGTAATCACGCTGAAGTCATGCAGGAACTCATAGTGCACCTTTAACTAAGTAAAATTGTTGCCTGAACTTAACTAGTTCCATTTCACAATGTTTGCTACGTGTTTAAAACTGCACCAGTTATGTTAAATAGACCGGTTAAATGATTACACTCACATGTGATGTTTTGGGAGTATTTGGGAATCATCCTATAATGTTGTTTAGTTAGAAGGATGTGTTGCATTCAGTCCAGCCAATAGAGGCTAGATGGATAGTCCAAATGTTAATCACTGAGGCTACTTGCACAGTGGCATACAGTCTCATTTAAATAAAAAACAGATCAGTCAACATCACATAATGTGTTTTTTTTTTTTATTATGTTGAAGCATTCTTTTATAACTTTGATAGAACTGGCACCAAAGCAACATTTGAATGCTGTCACAACGTCACTTCACTCGTTATAGTTTCCTTGGTTATATCTGGCTACACCTGAGGCAGCTGACTATCTTTATGTATTCTCAATTGCCTGGTGTTCAGTCTGTTGGAAACATCCATGTCCTTCGTAATAACTTGATTGAATTAAAAATTGTAAATGCTTTAAGGTCCAGTTTGTATTTGATTTATCGCACCATTTTCATCCCACAAAAACTCGTGTATAACCCCACAACACAAAATAAATTAAAATCCATCCATCGCACAACCGCCTCCTCCTTTACATACTTTATCAACAGAAAATATTTTTTCTTTCTTATCTCAATCTACTTCAGCATTTAGAAAATGAATCATGTGTGGAATAGTTTGTCAGGAACTGAAATCTTTGACTTGTATTTATGTCTTAATAAGAATGCATACATACACTTGCGTTCACAGGATCTGTTTTTATTGTCAGTCCCTAAAGCCTGCACTGACTTTGGTAAAAAAGCTTTTAATGTTGCAGCACCATCTGCATGGAATCAGCTTCAGAATGAACTACAGTTGAAGGAGTTGGTCTCATTCTATTCTTTTAAAGGCTTTTTAAAGGAACTTGCAGAAAGGCGGTCTGTCTGTCATTGTTTTTAAATCGATTTAGGACCCAGATTTTTTATGATGACGTTGTTTGAATGTGTGTCTATGTTTTTACTTGTTATTGTCTTTGTATTTATTTTGAAACCACGCTGCTGCCACTTGCCAGGACACTCTTGTAAAAGAGATTTGTAATTTCAAGGAGTTTTTATCCTGGTTAAATAAAGGTTTGAATGAATGAACTGGTTAAATGTTTTATGCTGTGGTGTGCTGGGGAGGCAGAATTAAGAAGAGACATTGGGCGACTGAACAGGCCATCAACTGACCATGAGTAGGATGCTGGCGATCAGAGGAGCATGTTC
The DNA here is from genome assembly GCF_008315115.2 of Sander lucioperca. Taxonomy (NCBI): domain Eukaryota; kingdom Metazoa; phylum Chordata; class Actinopteri; order Perciformes; family Percidae; genus Sander; species Sander lucioperca. The sequence continues at coordinate 24,836,307 of NC_050178.1, read as the reverse complement.
AGTGGCGGACTTTTGCCACTGTCATGCTCAACAGACAGGTTTTGGCCCCAGGGCCATTCAACTCTTCAATACCACCCAAAGGGGGAGGGGAGAAATGGACTTTTCAGCATGAGCCTGTCTCTATCAGCCCATACCACCATTATATCTCTGTCTGCTGTACACCTGACCGTCTTATAGGCTATATTAGCCCTCATACACAATCTGGACTGTGGTCATAACATCTACATCTTATAACTTATTATTATAACATAACTTATAACTCTCAGGACTTCTAGTCCACCTCAGCATCGACAGCTAATATTTGCATAACAGTGTGCTTACCAGAACATGCAAATTTGACAAAGCAACATGTTAATGTCACACACACACACCCAGGGCTGGCGATTGCTATAGGCGAACTAGGCGATTACCTAGGGCCAGTGGCAGTTGGAGGCTTGCAAATATTCATGTTAACAGACTAGCTAGCGTTTGCTAACACTGGGAATGTAGCGGCCAAATGGGGGTTTACCATGGAATCATGCATATATTTGCTACCAAACTTGGAGGCTTGCAAATATTCATGTTAACAGACTGTTGACTAGCTAGTGTTTGCTAACACTAGCAGCTTAAGTGGGGTTTACGGCTAGCTTAATGCAAACCAATGTTGCTTATGGCTACATTTAGATTTTGGTTAAACCCTATGGTACCAATCCCATGCATGACATATCTTAATTTTATTAATGTAAAATAACAACTGTTAAATATAAGGTAGCATGCACAATAAATGACAAGAAGCTGGAAAACATAACTTATGCAATAACTGTGGTTTACCATGGAATCATTAATAGATTTTGTTTTACCATTAGCTGTTCATGTTAGCTGTGCTGTCAGACATATACAGGCTGTAGTTACATTTGTTGGGTGACATGGAAGCTGTAATTACAGGGTCACATCTCTCTCTTTAAAGGTCTATGCTAAGTTGCTCTCCATATTTGTACTTTTTAGAATCCAAAATGTGAATGTAATTTCAACAGCAGCACGACCTTACTGCATAACATCACTAGGCTGATAAGAATTGAATTTAGGCTGCTATATTTAACAGTGAGTTCATTTCATTCAGGTGTGAGGATGGTGGATCAGGAAAGACAAGAGAAGGCAACAGGTAGGTCTAACATTAGGTGGAAGTGTAGGGGAGCCACTTGATAACAGATTCATTTTTTAATATTATTAATATGGAAAAGCTAATATAGAAAATATATTACATAATGTTTGTTTGACAATATGTCTTAGTGGAGAAGAACACAGGCAAGGAGTGAATGAGACAGACATGAGGTCGGCGATGGCATCACGTAGAGATGAAACCAGTTATGACATCAGGTAGGAGTTCTATTAGACCACACAAAACTAAATGTCCAGTTCAAGCTCTGAGTCTTCACATTTGTTTCATTTTGCACTGTAACGTTAGTGTTGCTTACAGATGAAGTCTGATTACTTCTAATGCCAAATCAAAATAATTTAACATGTTTTGTTACATGCTATTAGGATAATCTTGCTGTTGCGAATGAAAAATGCATTTCTGTATCAAAACCCAGCACATGTGGGAAATATAACAATTAGCCTATGTCTGACAGCGGGGACGTAGTAAACAAATCAGAACGCAAATTTAAACATCCGCAACGCATATACTCAAATGATGAATCAATGATGATTTATTTATTGTAATGAAAATAAAGTACATTTATATATGTATATAGATACCATATACTTATTTATAATTATGCTGGACCTACAGAGACTGATATACTTTAAAATAAACTTTATTGGGGTTTATTTAAACCCCATACATGATGATGTCTGGCACACTTATTTTACTCGTTGTTGTGGGGGGGCACCAAAATTGTTGCCGCATACCCCTCTGACACTGGGTAGTTGCACCCCTGCCTAGGGCATCAAATGTGTTGGGGGCGCCATGATTATTGTCGATATTTTCCTAATTGGGGGAAAACTTCAAACTAATGATTTAGTTTGAAGTTCCTGTGACGTGACGTTTCCAGTCTCTGGGTCAGACTCAAACACACGGAGCTCTGAAGCAGACCTGTGCGTCGCTTAGTGTCCACTCTCTCTGTAAAAATGGAGACAAGCAGCGGCACAGACCACGGAGCTGCTGCAGTCTGTGCAGCTTCAGGTTTATAATGGACGCCCTCTGCTGTGAACATGCTGCGGTAGATGTGTCCCGTTTGTGCTCCGTGTATTTCTGCTGTAGTTTCGGGTTTCCACCTCCGATGTAGAGTAACGTACAGCCACTTCCCTAAACTTTCTCTCATTCAGAGACCCAAACGGGGCTCTGAGTCTGTCAGGAGGTCTGAGATCTACCGTATCAGCAGAGCAATCACATAATACACAGCAGACTATGGTGCAGTTAGATTATTTTATGAAATATAGTGACTTTATACTTGTAATACCCTATTATCACTTTATTTTTCTGAAAATATCACGACTCCTCCAAATTTAAGAGAGCACAGATGAGATACATTTTGAATGTGCACAAAGTTTTGAACATGAGCAGAAATCTTGCTCAAACACATCTGAAATATTAAAGTCCAGGGCTTAATTAATTCATAAAAATGTATCATTGATGTGAATAATTGTCATATTTGAGGAGGTTACTTCCCCAACAAATGACACAAAAGAGGAGGGAGGAGTAAATGATGCCTCTAGGCTACATGTGTGGTGACTCAGATAGAATTAGAAAAGTCGATCTACAGGAGAATAAATAGATGAAAGCAATACAGAATGCCTGAGAGCCTTACTGCTAAATATTCCATTATGTTTTTATATTTGGATTGTAATCTATGTTTCCATTTACATAAAGCTATGTATAGCATAAATTGATTCAGAAAAAGGTAGGTGCATAAAAATTCACCTGAAAAACTGAATCTCGCCTAGGGCAACCAAAGGGCTAGAGCTGGCCCTGCACACACCACTATACACCATATGTGAGGTAGCCTGTTGTTAGTTCATACTTTCTAATGAATATTTCAGTTCAGTTCAGATTAAAATCTATAAATAGTTCACTACTTCAATATTATTATTGATTATATTCACGTTCACATTTCACTTCATTTAGTTATTAAAATGACGGTTGGGGAAGAGGATATAAGAGAAAATTTTGATCTGTGTTACAACTGCCCATTGAAATAAAATGTACAATTATCACACTGTGCAAATAAAATGAACATCATCCCCAGCACATTAACGATTAAAGCCCTCCAAAAAACGTATCACACACTAGCTAGTAACATGTGTGATGTACAGTGGAAAGTTAGCAAGCTAGCAAAATACAGATAATAGCAGCTTCACGTCACAGGATAAAACGGTTAACATTCAGTACTCACTGCGGACAGAAACAACTCAGAAATAGCTTAATCTGCTACAACAAAAGCTAAATATAAAGAGTACAAACTTACATCGTCTTTGACTTCTGAACAGGCGACCGCCGTGATTTCTTACGTAAATAACGTAGCCATAACTACACAAACTGCAACCTACAGTGCGTGAAGAATTTACAACAGAGATGTCGTGCAAGAAATTTCAATGCCGACGAAGCTGTACTCATTGTTCATACTTTCACCGTACACATTTCACTATATAGCCATTATATATATGGGTAGTTTTTAAACTGAGTCTGTCTCATCATGACCTAACGTTATCCGGTATCATGGAGCTTGCTAGGCTAGTCAAACCAGCTACACTGAAAAAAGTGATTCTGAGCATTTGTAGATATAACATAAATTAAATCTGTGAAATTAACAATACAAATCTTAGTTTGTATCTTTACATGAAAATGTATCGTTTGAAATTCATCTGCATTTGTTCATAATACAATGAAATTGTGTTTTTTTTCATTTACATGCGTTATTTAGTTATCCCAGTCGATCTTCTCAAGTACAAACACTCAACATACAATAAGCTTGTTTCATTTACGCTGTTCCGTAATACCGCGAACTGGCACGCAGTCACGCACACCCGTTCCCTCCTGATTGAACAGCAGACTGCATTTCCAGAGGCTGACTTTATGGTTGAGTTGGCTGAACGTTAAGGTAAGAATAAAGTTTGCCTGATATCTATATCAGGTCTACTGTCATCGTCTTTTCGTTTAATTTGAAGATTAGCGAGTGGCTTTCCTTAAGGCCTGCTAGCGTATTAGCACCTAGCCAACTAGCTGCTAATACACGTCAAAATAGTTATTTTTAAAATACTAAGAAGGCTCGACGCAACATGACACGTTGCTTGTAGGGTCCCTACACATGAACTTGTGTTGTATGTGTACCCTGGATTTATTTAAAATGATGTAAAGATAACGTATCTGTTTAACGGCAAACAAACCATGTAGCTAAACAGGCTAGAAAAGTTAGTTATCGTTATCAGCTAACTCACGTCAGCATAGCCATTTGCTGTTATTGAGAAAGTAAACAATTAAAACGAAACATTAATATCAAGTTTTATGTCTTATCTAAGACTACAGGCTGTTAATAAGTTTGTTGTACTTGGAAGTAGCCTACCACAGCAATAGCTAGTTTGAGAAGCTAAGAGCAGGAAAAATATTCAGTGCAACTTTTGAGATGTTAAAATCTCACAAGCCACTCTTCAGATCATAATGGTTTGGCGGTATTATGCAGAATGTGACCCATAATGTATAAATTACTCACTAATGTTTATATGTTTAAATGATAAATGTGGAAGACGTAAAATAAAGAACTTTAGGTCAATGCAAATCTGAAAACTTGAATTACTATTTTTCATGCATTTTATTTTGGCCTTTTTATATTATAGTGTAGTTTTGGTTAATTGCAGTGGTTAGTAACTAACTATGATGTATCTTTACCAGCTGTCTCTACAACCACACTGGATGAAGGTATCCTTACCAGGTGACTCTACAAGTTTGTTTTATCTTTTACACTCTTACAAGGTGAAACTGATGCAACGCTTGAAAAAGAGAGAGTGGAGCTTCTCTATGAGTACCAGAAGAGAGACGATAACAAACTCATTAATGAGAAGATGGGAAAAACCTTCTCACTGCGTCAGAATTATGTAATGCTCCAACCACCTGTGATCGACCTTAAAGCTCGACGGCCTGCCTTGTTTGAGTGTTCCCAGGTATGTTGAACATTTTGATGACGTCTTCTCCAATACACGGTGTTTTTTGGCAAAGTTTCAAAGTGAATTTTGCTATTTTGAATTAATCATTATTTCATTGTTTGATAGTATCACTGCCATTATCCTGTAACCTATGTGACACTTGCTGAAGTGAAAGATAGATATATTTACCTTATGAGGCTGCCAGAATGAAAGCTATTCTTACCTGATTACCTGTGGAAAAAAATATTCAGTATTCTTACACTTCCGGTGCAGCATCCCTAATCACTTAAATGTCGATTTCAGAGTCTTTGGATTAATTTTTCTATGTTTCTTATTCTGTTTCTCTTGCCCATGTGTGTCTGTCTCATTATGTTTCTACATCTCCATGTCTTGTCTATATCTCTTGGTCTCTCTCAGATTGAGGAGGAATTCCGCAGGGTCACACTGAAGCCACTGCAGTCCACATTCCTGGGCAAGTTGGACCAATACACATCCAAGCTGTTGAGCCTGAAGCTTAAAATGCCTTGCACATGAAGGACACTAAGTACAATCAAGGATAAAAACTTCCAGGACTTATTTCCATTGTAGTACTCATAATAGCTACAATGCTACTCAAAACTAACAATCGGATCCTCTGTTTGGAGAGAGAACAAAGAGTTATGCATCCTTCACATTATAATACAATAAATATGTTTTATTCTCTCTGGTGTATTTCACAGGTTTTCAATGACGACGATGCTGCTGCCGTCCAAGAAGCTCTTACTACATTTGTCCTCGGCATCTTTGTTGTCAGCAATCCCAGGGATGGTCTCCCCAAGCAAGCTGGAATAGCCGTTGAGGGAGCAGAAGTCCTTTTTGGTATCCCAGATGTGGCACATGCTTGCACCTATCTGATGGGCCTTATCTATGCCTTGGAACTAAGGTACCCTAATAAACTGAAATACACATTTGCGGTCTTTCAGAAGATCTTCCTAGAGCTGGAGGATGCGAACAAAAAAATGTCCTCCGAAGTCCTTGATCTCAAGGTCTGTTTGCATGCTTAAAAGCTATACAGATGAAGGTGTTGAAGGTGTATATCATCAAGTTTTACAGAGTTTTACACAGTTCTTCTGTGGTTCTCCCAATGCACTCTCAGGTTACACTGTCCGTTTTTTTATTCTATGATGTTGGGAAATAATTAATTTGATAGAGTTTAATGGGCTGGCGTATGCTTTATTATGTTACAGTGGTGCTCGTAAGTTTATGAACCCATGCTAAAGTTGACTAAAAAGAGGAATAAAAAATAATCTTTTGGAAATTGATCTTAATGCCTTAATTTAAAAAATGAGGGAAAATTCAACCTTTAAGGACACCAATTTTCTTTGAATGAATAATGTGTCTAAATAAATTAAATAAATGTTCTTCCTTAAAATACAGGGGGCATAAGTGAGTACACCTCTATGTTAAATTCCCATAGAGGCAGGCAGATTTTTATTTTTAAAGGCCAGTTATTTCATGGATCCAGGATACTATGCATCCTGATAAACTTCCCTTGGCCTTTGGAATTAAAATAGCCCCACATCATCACATAGCCTTCACCATACCTAGAGATTGGCATGGGGTACTTTCCATAAGATCATCTCTCAATGCAAATCAAACCAGCTATTAGGCTATCTGAAATAAAACCATGCCAATCTCTAGGTATGGTGAAGGGTATCTTCAAAGTTAACTTTAGCATGGGTTCATAAACTTATGAGCACAACTGTATATGTATTGTGAATTTTATCTGTTCTTTGCACTTTAAATGGTACACATAATTCAGCTCCAGCTGGAGTAAAGCATTTAAAGTAACCTGAACTGTATTTTTCAGTGTTTCATGTACTGCCACAAGAGGCACTACAGTTCTCTACAGTTCACTACAGTTTTGAAATTTGAAAGCTGTTTTGGTATGTGTTTTTGCCTCATCAATGTATCTGAATGTAGCTGTGGATTTGAATGTAGCTGTTTAAAAGCTAGGATTTAATTTTGTTATGGTGTTCTAACCCTCTAAGAAAGACAGTGTCAGTGTCAGTGGGGTTCTGATAGCATGTCCTGTGCTGATGGCACTGATCCCTTCAGCGTTCATGACTCTGTGGAATGGGGTTTTTATTTTATTGTCAAATAAATTTGTTTATTTGAGCTAAACGACTTCCAAGTCTTGTTTTGCTGGTGATGATGCATAATTATATCTGAGATTGTTTGACTCATGTGGGTGTTGTTCATACTATCCAATGTTGGGGCTGCAACCAATGATTTAATCTGTCGATTTTCTTGATAAATCGATTTGTAGTTTGGTCCATACAATGTAAGACAATGGTTAAAAATCAATCACTCTTTCCCAAAGTCCAAGATGCAACCTAAAAAGTCTTGTTTTGTCCTGATCATCAAATTGTCCTAATTGTTGATGATTAATTTAGTTGTTAGCAACTAATTGATCAATCAACTAATCGTTGCAGCTCCTGTTTTTTTATCAGTATGGTCAACACTTGGCTCCATGGCAGCATATCTTGACATGTGATAAGAGGATTGTGATTTCTAACACATAGATGACACATACTAAACTTTTTAAGTAGACCAAGCATGATACAAAATAAAAAAGGTAAGGCAACTTTTTGCATCAGATTATTATGTAGATAAAGCAAGGCTAGTCTTTGCATAGGCTACTTAATTTCTTGAATATAAGAAATGAGTTTTTGAAGTATAGTCTACTTAATTTAGTAAGTAAAGTCTACTTAACTTTGCAAGTTCAGTCATTTGCAAAACTGAGTTGACTTTACTTGAAAAAGTAAGTTGACATTACTTGATAAATTAATGTTGACTTTAATTCCAAAACTCATTTCCTATACACAAGAAATTAAGTAGCCTATACAAAGACTAGCCTTGCTTTATTTACATAATAATCTGATGCAAAAAGTTGCCTTACCTTTTTTAAGTAGATCAGGCACAACATTTTTATCAGTGTAGCTAATCAACATAAGGGCTAACTAGCTTAACTAACTTACATTCAGAGGATTAGTTTGTTACTTGCATAACTTAGTTGAAGGCAAGTTCAGAATTTCTCCACATAATCATTACATAGCTACTACTAGTTAATGTAAAAAGTGCAATGTTCGTTCTTTTCCCGCATCTACCGCTAACATATCACTTAAGTTTTTGAAACTAAGGGCTTGCACGTGTAGGTTTGAATGCTCAGTTCACAGTATTGACTTGACCCAAAAACAGAAGTTGAGACAACAAAAAGGGGAAATAATTTTTTACAGTGTAGGGCCCAGAGTGTTTCTAGAGATTTGCTCCTTTTGTGTGTCAGGACTATAATTGGGTCACCAAACAGTTCCTGACATCTGGGTCACAGAGAAGCTGTAACCTCTCTCTGACACCAACTAAAGGAGTTCCGGTGAAACTGACTGTTCACTGTTCTAAATGAATGCACTAGATTAAAACAAAAAGGAAATGTGAACCTCTTATTTCCAACTTGTCCTCTGAACACCACAGGATGGCGCTAACACACAAGCTGCAGGAAGTAAGTTATACTTCCCCTCTGAACTGACTTTGTTTCACAGTGAATAACGTTATCTCACATCCCGTTCACTGTTCAGGTCGCTCGCTACTTCAGGCTGCGGCCGACAGTAATGTTACACATTGCGGATAAAATTGTTTGTAAAGGTCGTTATATTGTTTTGGGGACAATGACATGGCTGGATAGCTAGCTTGTCTTGTTGTTCAACATACTGTCAAATAATTATTACTGATTGCCAACTGTACACAATGTTATTGACTTTGGATCTTGCTAGCATAGCGTTAACTTTCTGGCTCGTAGCTAACCTGAAGGGTTCTACGAGCTGAGCAGATTATAAATATCTCCCCTTGCTAAGGGAGGCAAGTTATATCTAAGGTCTTTCCTATTTCCTGGAGGAGTGAACATTTGACACACAGACACACACACACACACACACACACACACACACACACACACACACACGCACACATTCTCACACACAAATACACACACACACACACACACACACACACACACACACACACACACACACACACACACACCACACCACACCCTCTCTCTTATCTCTGGAGGGTTCCTCTCCTCTCTGAATAAGGTGTGTATGAAGACACGTCAGCCTCCGTGGTTTTAGAGTCATGTAAAGAACATTGATTACTGGATAGAGAGCTGATGCTGCAAAGTTTCCTCTGATGATGAGATAAAGAAGTCATGTTTGTTAAAAAAAAAGAAAAAAGAAGCTGCTGATGATGGTTGGCATGGCGATCTGACGGCTTTGAAGGAACTGATGGGATAACATTTCACTGGAACTGTACTTAGCGCCCAGCTGGAGGGCAAACAGAAGCAACGAGTCAGCTCAGCTTTTACCACACGGTAGCCAAAATATCAGATAGTTGTTCAATTAGATTCACAAACGTTAGAGAGACAAGCCCAGTCTGTTTCTCTACAGAATCCCGTGTCAAAAGGAAAACCCAGACATGAGGACACACACACACACACACACACACACACAGACAAACACACACACACACACACGCACACACAGACACACACACACACGCACACACAGAGACACAAACACACACACACATATAGACACATACACACAGAGACACAGACACACACACACACACACACACACACAGAGACACACACATATACAGACACACACATAGAGACACAAAGAGACACACACACACTAGGGCTGTTGGAACAAATTCCGAAAGTCGAACATAATTCGAATGGTAAAAAAATCAATACTATTCGAATGCTAAAATTACTATTCAAATGTAATTTTTTTCATAAATAGGTTGGCTAACGTTAGTTAATCTCCCTCTTCTCATGTCAAGTCTGATGAACAATAAGTTACAGGAGTGAGAAACAAACGGCATTGTGAGCTAACGTTACTTACCGAGTAACGTTAGTACAGGGGGGAGTGACAATTCGGAAGAGGGATGGGAAACAGTTTTGTTATTGTTACTTAGCTAGTTTATGACAAATCGTTTCAGCTGTGCTTTGTAACATGATGTCATTGTGCTAACTGAGCATCGTTAGCCTTTACAACAGAGCCGCTTCACTACACGTGTTAGATAATGTTTCATTACAGAGTTCTCTGTTGATTTGTGTTTGTCGCTGTGTGCTCGTGGTGGAAAATAATGTAAACAGAGAGCGGCATGCCAGAAATGCAATGCACCATGACGTAGATCCCCTTCAAGGCCAGGCTGATGTTGGAAGTCCCTCTAGTGGACAGAACGTGTAACAACAACCACATGCTGATAGTGGCATTGACAATGCATAAGCCTGAGTAGTGTAGTACATATTTATAACAGGCTGCATTTGAGCATTACAGTTTTTTTTCGATTGCTAAGCGACAGTGGCCACAACTGGAGTCACATGTGCAACACTCTAACTACAGTCTGCACAGCAGCAGTTCATGTGGACCAAACTCTAGTTCATTTGTCATTGCTTGAACACAGTTTTCAAAACTCTACACACTTACCCCATGACTTTAACCACAATGTGCACAACACTGTAGATTTACAGCACTTTGTTCAAATGCTAACACACTGCTGTCAAAACTGTTAACCACACATTCAAAACTGAATAGATTTCAGTCTGGTGCTAGTGCATAGTGTTTGGCTGCACTGAGCCTGTTTTGAGTTTTGCACGTGACTCCAGTTGTGCCCACTGTTGTTTAGCAATCGAAAAAAACTGTAACAAACGTCTCAGTGCAGCCAAGCACTACGCACAATCCTCACTGAGATAACACACACTGTCACTCAGAACACACTGAGAGTAAAAACAATAACATCAAACACCAATACAGAAATTACAAACGTTCTCATCTTTACAGTTTGAACAATTTGAGTGCCTTTACACTACTCAATAGTTTCTTTAAGGAAAATATATAGATTTTATAATATACCAATTTTAAACAACATACACAATAAACAAGAAGGAATGAAAATCAGCAGTTTGCTTCAATATAGTATTTTGTCTCTAGTAATTTATGGAATTACTGGGAAAAAACTAGAGGTGCATAACAGTAACAAAGAATAGTGTTACTAATCCTGCCTCTATCCAGCATCATGTGGCAAGTTTTCTTCATCACGTTGGATGTCTGCATCCATTGCTTTCACCTCCATTACTTTGTTCAGGCAGCACGGTGGCTCAGTGGTTAGCACTTCTGCTTCACAGCAAGAAGGTTCTGGGTTCAATTCCAGGTCGTTCAGGGTCTTTCTGTGTGAAGTTTGCATGTTTTGCGTGGGTTTCCTCCGGGTACTCCGTTTTCTTCCCACTGTAAAGACATGCATGCTAGGTAATTAGGGCTGTTGTTGAAAATTAGCCGACTGGCTAACACTGGCGCATTTACAGAAATGTTGATTACAGTTTTTCTCAATTGCTTCAACACATTTGCCCACTCTGACATCACATTTTCAAAACAGTTAACACACAGGATAAAACTGAAGCTCAATGGCCAAAATGACTCATTTTGTTAGCAAAATGCTCTAACACTCACAAAACATTAAAAGCATGCAACATAAGCAAATATTTCCATCAAACACCACAACTTGTGGTCAAATTAATTTATTCTTTCAATCAATCATTACACAATGGACAACAAAATACAAAATACAGCCATCAATATGAAATATGACACTTTACAAACTGAAATGGATACTGAAAAAAAAAAAGAAAAAAGCTACCAAAGGAAACTTATGGGTGGAAATGCCCATATGCCATTCGTTTTTGACGATTAATGCCACAGGTTCTCATCAACATCGCATTGAATGTTTTCCCTTGCAATGCACCGAGGGAAATACCTCCTTGCATGGCGCATCCATCCCTGGCAGTCCTCTGCACCTATTGCCAGGCAACCAGCATTCATTGCCTCCAGGAGGGGCATCTGCTCATATGGCCGGTGATCATACACCTTCCACCTCCAAGCAGAGAAGAACTCCTCGATTGGGTTCAGAAAAGGGGAGTATGCAGGAAGGAAGTGCATCATAATACGAGGCTGTGCAGCAAACCATTCGTTCACAAGGCGAGAGTGATGGAAAGCCACATTGTCCCAAATTATGACATACAGAGTCATGCCAGGCCTCAACAGCCCTCTCTCTTCGGGTGGAATCAGTATTTCTTTCAATGAATCAAGAAATGTGATGAGGCGTTCTGTATTGTATGGGCCAATGGTTGGTATGTGGCAAAGGACCCCATCATTGGAGATGGCAGCACACATGGTGATATTGGCACCCCTCTGACCTGGCACTGTGACAGTGGCCCTCTGCCCAATGATGTTCCTCCCGCGTCTCCTCACTTTACAGAGGTTGAAGCCGGCTTCATCCACAAAAATGAATTTGTGATGTGCCCCTTCAGCTTCAAGCTCCATTATTCTCTAAGAAAAAGAACAAATTCATAAAGCAAATTACAGTATTCCAGTCGCATGTAACTATGGTAAACAAGGTATTACAATAACAAAATCTGTACCTGCACATACTGGAATCGTGCCTCCTTTACGATGTCAGAGTTTCTTTGAAATGGAACTCGGTACAGTTGCTTCATTCTGACATGTTGTCGTTTAACAACTCGATCTATAGTTGCCAAACTCACACTGTTTATATTTCTAAATGCTCCCTGATCTGCAATTACTGCAGCCTGGATTTCACACAGTCTGATTGCATTGTTTGCCACTACCATATCTACAATGGCAGACTCCTGTTCAATACTAAATATCTTTCTTCTGCCACCAGTGTGTGGTAATGTGTGGATCCTATGAAGTAAAAGCAAAAAGCATGTCAAAATTGACATTACTGTATGACAGTCACATAAATGGGATTGATAAAACATCTGCATTACTGTAGACACAGTTTGTTCTGCTAACAGGGCAATACAGTAAAGCTGAAATACACAGTGGTATACATTACAGTAACACTGTGAATTACCTGTTCTCATTCCGAAAAAGCCTGACAATAGATGCCACAGTGCTCCGAGTCAGAATGGGCTGGACCCTTTGTCCAGCCTCTCTAAAGGACAAGCCATGATTGATGACATGGTCAATAATTGTTGCCCGAATTTCATTTGAAACTTGAGCTGGATTTTGTCCTCTTGCTGCTGCAGCTCCTCCACCACGCATATGGGCTCCTCTTCCTCTGGCCCCTCTGCCATGGCCTCTTACTCTATGGCCTCTTTGATCTATGCTTGCAAATAGCAACACAGAGGTGGCATCTTTTACAGATGGATGAGGACTGATTGAAGAGTTGTGCAAATGAGTTGTGTATAGATGTTTTCCTTTTGTTCACCACAGTGAATCCAATAGAGTTCGGGGTCTTTCAATGAGATCTGTGGTAACTGTTTTGACAAAGGGTGTGAAAAATGTGTGAAACAAATGAGTGTTAAAACATTTGCAAGAGAAGACTTCTGCTGTGCTAATAATGTGATGATGAAGATAAAGCGGATCCCAGTTTCATTTAGTGTGTCTTAGCAAATGAGAAAAACTGTAATGTGCATTGTCCTAATCAAATAAACTTACATACTTTCTAAAAAACAGTAAGAATGTAGTTTTACCATTGTAAAGATACAGTGTTTTTCACATTTTTTTATAGCTGTGTATATAACCTCATATCAGACATCTTACCTGGACATATTGGTATCTTTGCTCTTTTACCTGTTTCTCTCAAACAGTACGGTGTATAATTGTTTCCTTCTTATTTGGTGTTTGTATACAAAAAAATCTTTCTGAGCTTTCTCTGTATAAATACCATATATGTTCACTAACTAGTCTAAAATAAGTCACCTGCTTAGGCTTTCAGCTAAAATTCCAATCAGCAGTGTTTGATAGGCACCAGACTGAAATCTATTCAGTTTTGAATGTGTGGTTAACAGTTTTGACAGCACTGTGTTAGCATTTGAACAAAGTGCTGTAACTCTACAGTGTTGTGCACGTTGTGGTTAAAGTCATGGGGTAGGTGTGTAGAGTTTTGAAAACTGTGTTTAAGCAATGACAAACGAACTAGAGTTTGGTCCACATGACCTGCTGCTGTGCAGACTGGAGTTAGAGTGTTGCACATGTGACTCCAGTTGTGGCCACTGTCGCTTAGCAATCGAAAAAAACTGTAAATATTTGAATATTATTCGAATATTAAAAAAAATAACAAATGGACTTCGAATGGTATTATAGAGGAAGACTGATAGCTATAACACACAAACACACACACACACACACACACACACACACACACACACAAACACACACCCCTCTCTTATCTCTGCTTGTTTCCTCTCTTCTCTGAATAAGGTGTGTATGAAGACACGTCAGCCTCCGTGGTTTTAGAGTTGTGTAAAGGACATTGATTACTGGATAGAGAGCTGATGCTGCAAAGTTTCCTCTGATGATGAGATAAAGAAGTCATTTTTGTTAAAAACAGAAAAGAGCAGCTGCTGGTGAGGGTTGGTGTAGAGCGTATATGAGCTGAGTGGTGTCAGTGTTTGTCGACCTCAGAGCAGAATGGCTGCAGTCACAGAGCTCTCCTTCCTACTGTTTGCTCTCATCAACATCATCCATGCAGAAGAACGGATCATCAATCAGGGGCAAAGAGACTCTTACACCTTCAACCTCCCCGAGAACACCAACTCCTGCCTGATCTCCAGATCTGTTGGTGAGGAGAAGCTTGTCTTGTGGAACACCTCTGACCTCTGGTCCAACAGCTCCTCAGTACCTGAACACTTGAAACAACGACTTGTCAGCACGGCATCCTTCTTCTTACACCATCCTCAACCTGACCCATTCAGACTCCGGCCCGTACCAAGAGGAGTGTTGGACTGACGGCAACGTGACGCATGAAAACATCACTATTACTGTTTGTACTTCAATAGACCGGAGAGTTATTGGAGCGAGAGTTGGAGAAACAGTGGACGTGCCATATGAGGGAGCAGCTGATGATCTGGATACCCAGTGGCTCAAACCTGACTTTAGATATGAGCAAGAAACATGGAGTAGAGTTTTTTGGGATAATATGACATCAGTAAGACAAACACATCAGCTCTTCGTGTATCCAACGTCACAAAAACAGACTTTACACGGTACAGATGTCTGGTGATGAACCAACAGCAGTGTGTTAACAGTTACACTGTACAGTTGAGACTACAGTATGCGATAATCTACCGCTCAGTGGGAGAGACCGCTGTGTTGCCGTGCACTATCACTGACTCCACTGATGAACAGCCGCCACGTTGGTCTAATCTCATCTACGGTCACCTAGGACAACAAAACCAGACTGTTCCTTCAGTAGACCAAAACTACTCGCTGGTGTTTTCATCTCTAATGTTAAATCACTCAGGTCTGTACTTCTGTGAAGCCTCTAAGAGAGAGCAACAGTATTATCTGATGGTGTGTCCCAAATTTGGCCCCCTGCTGGAGAGCTCTTCTCAGAGAGAGAAGTAGTCACTCTCAGATGCACAGATTGGGGAGAGGGTAAGGTGCATGGCTGGTTTGTCAAGTCGAACCGAACAGAGGGAAGAATCTTTAGTGTCATGTCTGATCAGAGAATGAGCAGAGTGAGTTGGTACTATGATAAAGGGAGCCTGGTTATCACTAATATCTCAGTGGGAGACGCAGGGGAGTACTGGTGTGCAGTTATTGACCTAGATGATTATCAGTGTGTGTCAACAGAGAGAACTGTGTTAGTGTACATGGAGCCCTTTGGGATTTACTCCACCTTCTTCAAAGTGCGATGCTCAGTGCTCAGTGTCCTGCTGCTGATGCTCTGTGCTGCTGTAGTCGCTGTGAACCTGAGGACACGGAGAGGAGCGCAGCTTTCAGCTCACACACACACTTAATATGCATATATGATCATTTCATCATTGGCTTTAATACAGCCTGGTATACACTGGCTTTAATACAGCCTGGTAAACACTGGCTTTAATACAGCCTGGTATACACTGGCTTTAATACAGCCTGGTATACACTGGCTTTAATACAGCCTGGTATACACTGGCTTTAAAACAAGGAATGGGACACATTCATGCAGAGAAAACATTTAAACTAGAACATAAAAGACAGAGCGAGAGATTACAGAAACAACAAACAGAAATGATGGGAAATAAGACATAAATACCCAATGATTATTATTATAATAATATAAAATAAGTTTTGAATGTTAGAAGTGAACCTTTGATCCTGAAGATGTTCCCTTATCGTCTGTATTAGTATGTTGTGTATATATATATATATATATATATATGTATATATATATATATATATATATAGGAGGGGGGTGCTCTGTTAGGGGACATTGGTTTAATAGTTTAACATGTTGGGAATTCACTTTTTAACATTACTGTCACCTAAGAGTTGTATTACAAATCATTTTACCTTTATGTTAACTATCACATTATGTGTGTGTGTGTGTGTGTGTGTGTGTGTGTGTGTGTGTGTGTGTGTGTGTGTGTGTGCGTGTGTGTGTGTTCCAGATGTTTCATTTTAAATCTAAAGATTATGTGATGTTGTATATTATATATGAAGGAATATGAATTGTCTTTAATGTATTTATAATAGTTGTATCTTGCAGTGTTGTCAGTGTTATAAACTTGTTATTATATCTTGGTCTATATCACTCTATAATCTATCGTCTGTATGATAAACATTATTAATAAACAATACAACTTGGGAACCAGTTTGTACTGTTCTGATTGTGATTTCTGATTAATTATTATAAGCAACAAATGTTTTCTTACTTTCAGTAAGTAAAGTTTATTTCTAGAGCACATTTAAACACACATTAATCTGACCAAAGTGCTGTCTAAAACAACATTAAAATGTAAATTTCAAAACCCAAAAAGAAGATCCCAACAACAACAACAAGCAGCACTTCCCAAACCCAGAATGATGACATGATGATAACAGAGAGATTACAGAGTTCAAATGTGTCTTTATCCTGTTGACAGTGTTGACATTGCAGGCGCACTGAAGAAAAGTCACTCTGGCTGCATTTAAAATTTCAGGGCCAGCTTTGAAAAGTGTGCTCCATTACAAAGCCACTGACAGCACCTGTAAAAGATGGATTCACATAACGACCAAGAGTCCATAGAAGCGCCTCCTGCAGCATAGTGTTGATCCGTATGCTCAGTAAAGTCCAAGCAATCGTTGCTTCAACCAAGGCAATAATCATAATATATATTGGAGGGGATACATCCCCCCCAACATCGAAATATGCTCACAATGTCCCCCCAATATACTGATAGGCTAATATATATATGACACACAACTATGCACAATGCACCGCTGTCCGGAATAATCATTAGCAAATTTGCATGATAATCATAACTAAACTTAGACATTATTATTACAACCCTTTCTTTTGGCCTATATACCGTGTAGCCTACTGCAGTTCTACCGTTACGTCTGGTCTGTTTGAGGAGTTGCCGTACCCCAGCAGAAGCTGTTGCACGTTGCTGTGGGCAAGTCAAAAACACTGTACCGTCTCCTTTCACATGGATTAAAAAGAGGAACACTAGAATGTAATGTAAGTGTTATGTAGGCCAGTGGTTCTCAAATGGGGGTACGTGTCCCCCTAGGGGTACTTTGGAGGACTGCAGGGGGTACGTGACATTTTTTGCTAAATGTTTTTCAGTTATAAGGCTGTAGTTACTTCTACTAAGTTTGTTGCTTTTTTCAAAGTTTGTTTTTTAAGTTTGTCATGTATTGACATTTTTTTGTCATGTATTTTGACCTATTCTTGCCTTTCTTCTCTACTGTTTCTTTCTCTACTGTCTTTTTTTCTACTGTCTTTTTTTCTACAAAGTTTTTGTCTCTTTTTTCAAAGTTTGTCACTTATTTGATTTTTTTGTCACTTTTGTCGCCCTAGTGTTGCTTTTCTTCTTTCTACTGGGTTTTTTATCAAAGTTTTTGTTACTATTACCGACCTATTCTTGCCTTACTTCCTTATTTCTACCGTCTTTTTCCAAGGTATTGTCAGGGTTTTTTACAGTTTTTGTAGTCTTTTTTCATCATCATTTAAATGTTTTCCAGGTCCAAGTCTGTTGTTTAGTAAATCTATCGCTGACATCGCTGTATTCTTCCTCTTTATAGAGACTTTTTTATTTGCGCTGGTTAGGGGGTACATGGCGTAAAAAAAACTGTTTAAAGGGGGAACATTATTGAAAAAAGCTTGAGAACCACTGATATACCACTGTAGTTTTTTGTGTTATTTAAAAGATAATTTTATGAATGGATGTTGTCTCGCAGTGTTTTGCTAAATTCTTGTCAAAATGTTAGCTAGTTGGGGCGACCTCAGCTCACCCAGTAAGAACGACGAGCGTGCGCCCCATGTAGGCTGAGTCCTTTGCAGCGGCCCGGGTTTGAATCCGACCTGCGCCCCTATGCCGCGTGTCATCCCCCATCTCTCTCTCCCCTTTCCTGTCTATCCACTGTCACTATCTAATAAAGGGAAAGTCCCCAAAAATAATCTTTAAAGGGGTGATTGAATGCAAAAACGATTTTACCTTGTCATAGTTGAATAGTGACAGTTTGGTGGGTAACTAGGACATACATAGAACCTCAAAATCTCATTGACACCTCTTTCCTCTGCAAATCTCACAATTTGAAACTGCCTCTGAAAACGGGCAAATCTCAACGAACTGCCTAGTTGACGTCAACTCGGCGGCTCGTTGAGATTTGCCCTCCTCATTTGGCTCTAGTCTCTATCTTTGTCATGGCCAAACATTTACATAGGCCACTAACTGATCTGAGGTCAGTTAGTCTTCTAAATCTAGGTCGCGCAAATCTCAGACACTTTTTACATTGTTCGCCTGCTCTTGCATTACTAAATTCACTTCTGAGACTTTTTTATGCGAGAAATCAACTATGTAGAGGTCAAATATGGGCCGCATACGAAAATGTATGGCTAATTGCAAATTTTGTCCGACTGTGTGTCGCAGTTCAGCAGGAGCTCAGCAGGCTACGTGACAGCAGCCGGTGCTGCCTCGCCGCCCGGCGTGTCCTACCTTATAGACCCCAGCTCGCTGTGAGCTAGCTGGATCTCCGTCACGACGGGAAGCCCGCGGCGCTCCATACCCGTGCAAAGTCACCATTTCTGGGTTACTGGACTACAAAATGCAGAGGCCCTGATGGAGCTCCAGGACCTGCAGCTAGCCGCGATTCATAGGATTGAAGGGACAGTAGCAGCTGTCCCTTAATACCCCTAATGTTCACAAAAATGCATTAAATTGAAATCGGACACCATAGTTAGCTTTATAAGACATTGGGGTACATGTTCTGTAAGTGGCGTGACGAAATTCAAACTGTAATTAAAGCTGCAAGCAGCGATGGACGGGCCCTCGCTCCTCTGCGCGCGTCGGGGTCACTGGCGGTCGCCGCTCCTTGCGACCGTGCATTTGCGCGGCACTCAGACACCGCAAATCGTCACCAATGAAAAGGGAACTCCCTGCTGCGTTCAATGATACCTCACACAAGACTCTACCTTAGATGGTTCAAATGTTATGAAAGGGGGCGTGGCTTAAGCATAGGGGGCGGGCCAAACCATCACCAATGAAGAAGCAACTCTGCTGAGGTCAATGACACCTCACACAAGACTCTTCCTTAAATGGGTCACCAGTTATAAAAAGGGGCGTGGCTAAATTATAGGGGCCGGGTCAACCCATCACCAATTAAAAAGGAAGTCTCTGCTGAGTTCAATAATACCTCACACAAGGGTCTACCTTAATCGGTTCAAA
Organism: Sander lucioperca; assembly: GCF_008315115.2. NCBI lineage: Eukaryota > Metazoa > Chordata > Actinopteri > Perciformes > Percidae > Sander > Sander lucioperca. Next base: position 24,816,428 of record NC_050178.1, on the reverse strand, counting down.
TGTTATGAAAGGGGGCGTGGCTTAAGCATAGGGGGCGGGCCTAACCATCACCAATGAAGAAGGAACTCTCTGCTGATTTCATTGATACCTCACACAATGGTCAACCTTAAATCGTTCAAATGTTATGAAAGGGGGTGTGGCTTAAGCATAGGGGGCGGGCCAAACATCACCAATGAAGAAGCAACTCTCTGCTGAGTTCAATGACACCTCACACAAGACCCTACCTTAAACGGTTCAAATGTTATGAAATGGGGCGTGGCTTAAGCATAGGGGGCGGGCCAAACCATCACCAATGAAGAAGGAACTCTCTGCTGAGTTCAATGACACCTCACACAAGACTCTACCTTAAACGGTACAAATGTTATGAAAGGGGGCGTGGCCTGAGTAAGTGGGCGTGGTTATATTATAGGGGCCGGCTCATTATCACATGTAGACCACACATTCTAAGTTTCATGTAAATCGGATGATGTTTGTCATATAAGGCGCATTTCCTGTTGCCAGCAGGGGGCGCTATGACCAAAAGTCAAATATGGCCTGTAGGTGTCCTCAGGCCTGGACCCTTGTCAATCTTGAGAATTTTCGGGCAGATACGACAACGTACACTCAAGTTACAACAATTTATTTGTTCATCGCTCAACACTCAAAATGGCCGCCACGCCACGCCCACACCGTCAGACGAAAAGTTTTTCTTTTAATAACTTTTCATCTTTAAGGTGTTGGGATGATAGAGACCAAGTTTGAAGTACATCGGATGAAATCTCTAGGAGGAGGAGTTAAAGTATAGCACCTTGACTTTTAGGCCTACTTCCTGTTGCCACTAGGGGGCGCTATGACTTTAAGTAAATATCGGCCTTTATTTGTCCTCAGGGTTGGACTCTTATGAATCCTGAAAAGTTTCGAGCCAATTGGACAATTTACACTCGAGTTACACCCACTTCCTGTTTCGGCGGCGAAACGCACAAAATGGCCGCCCCGCCACGGCCATGCCCTATGACGAAAAGTTTTTCTTTTAACAACTTTTCATCTTTAATGTCTTAAGATGGCACAGACCGAATTTGAAGTTGATCGGATGAAATCTCTAGGAGGAGTTCGTTAAAGTACGACATGTGGAAATGGCCAAAATCGCACTAATTTCGAACTTTGAAATCAAAATGGCGGACTTCCTGTTGGGCTTAGGGTATGGCTTCAATGACGTTTTTTGTACATCTTGACATGATACATAAGTTTCGTGAGTCTACGTTAAAGGCACTGCAGGGGCTAAATTTTTTTAACATTGTAGGGGGCGCTAGCGAGCCATTTTTGCGCGCATATTCGTAATGAAATTCGCATAAAATACGTAAATTTTCACCAGACTTGATGCGACCGCCAAATTTGGTGAGTTTTTGAATATGTTAAGCCCCTCAAAAAGCCAATTCATTTGCCGGGAAAATAATAATTCCTTCAGTTTCAATAGGGCCTTCGCCGCTGTCGGCGCTCGGGCCCTAAATATACGAACATTATGCCGAAAGTGTAGCAACGATCTTTCCCCATAGGATTAAATGGGACACATAGCCTAGCTTGCAGCTCCGGAGCTCCGCGGAGCCCCGAGCCCCGGTCGTCCAGTAACCGAGAACCGGTGACTTTCACTGGGTATGGAGGTTGTCGCTTTCTCGTCAGACTGTGTGGAGCTCCTAAAGTCCGACACGTCTTACTAAATCTGCAACTAGCCATATTTGAGCTTTATATAGTTGATTTCTCGCTTAAAAAAGTCTCAGAAGTGAATTTAATAACAAAATAGCCCGACAACGTATAACTTTGCAGTGTCTGAATTATGAGACCTGCTGTCTCGTCTCCAATGTGTTTCTATGGGGTTCACTCAAACCAATCAACGTGCAGCTCATCTAAATATTCATGAGCATACCATATTTGGAAGAAAAGCTCTTGTTCCAAATAGAGCCATATTCACAAGGTAGTTAATGGCCTAATAAAATAGCATTCGGGCAACATGGCAACATCCATCGCTTAGCACACCTCGTTTTATTACAGAAAGTAAATGAAACATATGACCAAAATAAAAAAAAAAAAAGATTATTTCACTCTGTTACTTATAGACGAGTTATAGTGAAAATACAGTATTCCCCTTTTTGCCCCCTCAAAGACCCCTCTACTGTCGCTAATCCACTGACTACTTAGAAGTACTTCATACAACCAGACTTCACTTCAGAGTCACTTGGTTTGTAATTAAAATGAAAGTGTAATTGTATGAGTGAGTTTTATGATGGGATGGATGGACCTCTGAGCAGTTAGTGTCTGCATCGGGCCTCCAGAGGGCGCCACACGCCACGCTTTAGTCCACCAGCCAGCTGATAATGATGCAGCAGCTGCAAGAGTTTGTCATGTTCACACACACACACACACACACACACTGAAACACATAGACACACACACACACACATACACACATTGACACACACACACGCACACACACACACACCGAAACACACGATACACACACAAACACCGACCGACACACACATACACGCACACACACATTCACACACACACACACACACACACACACACACACACACACGCACACACACACAGACATTCACACACACATTCACACAGACACATTCACACAGACACACACACACACTCACACAGACACATTGACACATACGCACACACACACACACACACACACACACACACACACACACACACACACACACACACACACACACACATTCACACACACATTCACACACAGAACCTTCATGTCATTTTTCAAAACTCTAGACACAAAACTCACAACCAATGATCAAAATACACATTTTTCAAAACTTTTTTCAATTGCTTGGATACAATACACATAAACCAAAGATCATTTTGTTCATTTAACAAAGATTACCTGTTCAATATGACACAACTTAACATCAAAGTACTACTATTTCAAAAAGAAATTCACACATTACATTTCAGATGATTGTCTATTCATTTCATTACAGTGATCTCACTATCAATCGATACAACTACTCAAAATGATAAGTAACTGTTGCATTACTCTTAATGCATAGTTGTATGGAAACAGACAAACAATATTCCATGTTTAGATCATGAAAGTTTCAAGATAACGAGATTCATTGTCACCAATTAGTGTGGAGCATGAACCAATTAGACTACATGATCTATGGATGTCATATTTCATCATCATTCTTTACTGTAATGTACTACTGTTTATCAGACACTGTTACTATGGTCCCATGTACTACCTTTACTGTAATGTACTACTGTTTATCAGACACTGTTACTATGGTCCCATGTACCACCTTTACTGTAATGTACTACTGTTTATCAGACACTGTTTCTATGGTCCCATGTACCACCTTTACTGTAATGTACTACTGTTTACCAGACACTGTTTCTATGGTCCCATGTACTACCTTTACTGTAATGTACTGCTGTTTATCAGACACTGTTTCTATGGTCCCATGTACCACCTTTACTGTAATGTACTACTGTTTACCAGACACTGTTTCTATGGTCCCATGTACCACCTTTACTGTAATGTACTACTGTTTACCAGATACTGTTTCTGTGGTCCCATGTACCACCTTTACTGTAATGTACTACTGTTTACCAGACACTGTTTCTATGGTCCCATGTACTACCTTTACTGTAATGTACTACTGTTTACCAGACAATGTTTCTATGGTCCCATGTACTACTTTTACTGTAATGTACTACTGTTTATCAGACACTGTTTCTATGGTCCCATGTACCACCTTTACTGTAATGTACTACTGTTTATCAGACACTGTTTCTATGGTCCCATGTACCACCTTTACTGTAATGTACTACTGTTTATCAGACACTGTTTCTATGGTCCCATGTACCACCTTTACTGTAATGTACTACTGTTTATCAGACACTGTTTCTATGGTCCCATGTACCACCTTTACTGTAATGTACTACTGTTTACCAGACACTGTTTCTGTGGTCCCATGTACCACCTTTCAGACTATTTACAGTATTGACAGTACTGCACTGTACGCATGCAGGCCCTTGGAATTGCTTGTCCAAGTCTGCCAACACGTTACTGATGATTGAGATATATACTTTATATATATATATATATATATATATATATATATATATATATATATATATATATATACTGTATATATACATACATATACATATACTTATATATACTCGTACCACATTGTTCGCCATGCCCGAAGGTTTTTTCCAAGATGTTTGGCTAATTGCGATGTAGATGAGAACCTGCGGCCAAATCCACAAGACGGAGTTGATGAATATGTAGAAGTACAGTAATCACTTTGGCTTTTTACAGTACAAGCAAGTTGAGGAACACTGCATTTGATGTTTTACAGTACTGTCTTTTCTTTTCTATTTTGCAGCTAATTATTTTGCTTTGATTCAAAAAAACCTATGTTGTGATCGTACTGTATTTCATTACTGTTTTTCATCAATACATTTCAGGTTTTGTTCAGTGATTCCACTGTCTGTAGTATTTGCTCTACTACTGCAGTACTTTTACAGGGAAGTCTTTACATCTAGTACCATAATGAAACATGTATCACCTATTTTGTACTACAATATTTAATGATTGTATGAACGATGACCCAGTGAAACTATGGGTAGCTTGTGTGTGGGTGATCTAAAGTAACATTTCAATGGTATTTCACAATTAATTTGTTTTTTGAACCAATGATTGTGCAAGTGCAATATTTCTTTAAAGATATGAATGCACAATGCAATGTTTTGAACATTGGACAGCCTGTGTTACAAGTGATGATCGTTTTGAGTTTTGTGTCTAGAGTTTTGAAAAATGAAATTATTAGCAAAGGGATTGTAAAAAACTGTAAAATGTTGTGTATTTATGGGTATGTGTATTGATTTGAATGTGCTTTTGTTTCCACTGTCAAAGCACTTTGTCAGCTCTTGTTTTTAAAGGTGCTATATACACATAAAGTTATTGTTAGTATTATGTGGCTGTGGCCCGGGTTTGAGTCTGATCCGCGACCCTTTGCTGCACGTCGTACATGGATCCCTGTTGTATTATTGTTAACCACAAAATATGTTCTACTAATGCCAAATCATATACACATAGAAGACCAACATACATGATCCTTTATTGTTAAAGAGAATATCAATAAATCAATAAATCAGCCCCAATGATTAACAACATTTTGGTCTGTGACCTGAAACCTGAAGCCTGCAGGTCACAAACATTAAGAACAAACTTTACAGTGAAGTAGGAGACTTCTCGTGTTCAGCACTTACACTTTTATAATGAACAACATTTACATATTCAGAGATTCAGACTTCTTCAACGAGGAAGAAGGAGCAGATGTAATTTAAAGAATTTTTAAACAGGTAACTGGACTCTTTATTTGATAAAAGCAAACTGTTCAGATGCAGCAGAGTATTTGATGTCTTAAACATGTAACATGCAGGTGGAAAAGAGAGCATCATGACATCACTGTGCAGCAAAACATAGAACACAGATCAAATATACATGTAGATCACAAGATGAGAGTAAATACGTTGTTGATAAAAGTTCTATTGTAATATTAATAACACACTTTAAGTCGATCTTTCCTTAACAATTAGTGAGAAACCCTTTCACCCAATCAGGTCACTTCACAAATCCGTAATCAGAAACAAACAATTGTTTTCCTTAACATAATTTTTTGCCCATTACTGTGTCATGTTCCATCCATCCATCCATCTTCGTCCGCTTATCCAGTCTCGGGTCGCGGGGGTAGCAGCTCCAGCAGGGGACCCCAAATTTCCCTTTCCCGAGCCACATTAACCAGCTCCGACTGGGGGATCCCGAGGCGTTCCCAGGCCAGGTTGGAGATATAATCCCTCCACCTAGTCCTGGGTCTTGCCCGAGGCCTCCTCCCAGCTGGACGTGCCTGGAACACCTCCCTAGGTAGGGGCCCAGGGGGCATCCTTACCAGAGACCCCAAACCACCTCAACTGGCTCCTTTCAACGCAAAGGAGCAGCGGCTCTACTCCGAGCTCCTCACAGATGACTGAGCTTCTCACCCTATCTCTAAGGGAGACGCCAGCCACCCTCCTGAGGAAACCCATTTCAGCCGCTTGTACCCTGGATCTTTACATTACATGTCATTTAGCTGACGCTTTTATCCAAAGCGACTTACAATTGCTATATATGTCAGAGGTTGCACGCCTCTGGAACAACTATGGGTTAAGTGTCTTGCTCAATGACACATTGGTTGATGTATCACAGTAGGAATCGAACCCAAGTCTCCCACACCAAAGGCATGTGTCATATCCACTGCGCCATCACCATCTGGTTCTTTCGGTCATGACCCAGCCTTCATAGGTGAGGGTAGGAACGAAAACTGACCGGTAGATCGAGAGCTTTGCCTTCTGGCTCAGCTCTCTTTTCGTCACAACGGTGCGATAAATTGAATGTAATACCGCACCCGCTGCGGCGATTCTCCAACCAATCTCCCGCTCCATTGTCCCCTCACTCACGAACAAGACTCCAAGGTACTTGAACTCCTTCACTTGGGGTAAGGACTCATTCCCTACCTGGAGAAGGCACTCCATCGGTTTCCTGCTGAGAACCATGGCCTCCGATTTAGAGGTGCTGATCCTCATCCCAGCTGCTTCACACTCGGCTGCGAACCGATCCAGTGAGTGCTGAAGGTCACAGGCCGATGATGCCATCAGGACCACATCATCCGCAAAAAGCAGCGATGAGATCCCCAGCCCACCGAACTGCAACCCCTCTCCACCCCGACTACGCCTCGATATCCTGTCCATAAATGCTACAAACAGGATTGGTGACAAAGCGCAGCCCTGGCAGAGGCCAACTTTCACCTGAAACGAGTCCGACTTACTGCCGAGAACCCGGACACAGCTCTCGCTTTGGTCGTACAGAGATTGGATGGCCCTGAGAAGGGACCCCCTCACCCCATACTCCCGCAGCACCTCCCACAGTATCTCCCGGGGGACCCGGTCATACGCCTTCTCCAGAGCCACAAAGCACATGTAGACCGGTTGGGCATACTCCCAGGCTCCCTCCAGGATCCTTGCGAGAGTAAAGATCTGGTCCGTTGGTCCACGACCAGGACGGAATCCGCATTGTTCCTCTTCAACCTGAGGTTCGACTATCGACCGAACCCTCCTTTCCAGCACCTTGGAGTAGACTTTACCAGGGAGGCTGAGAAGTGTGATACCCCTATAATTGGCACACACCCTCTGGTCCCCCTTTTTGAAAAGGGTCATGTCATGTTTATTAGTGATATTTAAACCCAAATATCTAAACTAACCTGCTGCTGCTGACGGCACAGTGAATGAACCACGTTGATGGATTAGAGAGATGAGGTTGTTCTTGGTATTTAAAAAATAACTCTTTAAACCATAATTTGAGACAAGATGATTCACATAAGTCTTAGTGAACTCAGAATTGAATAGGTCAGTCTTGTATTTCTCCAGCAAATTATCCAGGTTCCGCGAATGCAAATTTATGGCAGTTTCAATAGCATTAACATTGATTGATGCAGGTGTACCAGTCTGATTATTCAGTCGAGCCTCATGGATCAACATCTGGACGTGGAAGGCGACAGATTTTTAACCCACGGTTGCCCATCTGTCCGTCAAGCAGCAGGGAGTTTCTGAGGATGGTGAGATGGTTGCTCAGCTGCTCTTCCAGTCTCCTTATTTCCTCCCGTAATTGCTGGTCATTGTTCATGAACCTTTCATGCCGCTCCAGATACTCTGACATTGTGTCCCGGACACTCGAAGCTTTCTCTTCACCAAACACACATCGTAACATGCTGTATGTATGATCACTTGGCTGAGTGTTGACCTTGATGCCAATCTCTAAAATCATGGAAATCACCAAAGCTCCAATTCCAACAGCATGATTTCAGTCCAGCAACAGCAGATCCCAAACTGGCGACGTAACCTGGCACTGCGTTCAGAAGCTCATTAGAGTAAACCTGCAGCACTGCGTTAGAGTCGGTACCAGAATATTTCAGCAGAGACTCATCTATGCGTATATCTGGTAAGAGGCTTGGTTGATGCTGTGAAAAAGTGTCATAAAAGAAAGCAGCAGCACTGTCATTTTCCTCTTGTGATAATTCAGAGCCCATGATTATTCCTCAGTTCAGATGTCCAGCCTGAACACTATAATTAGAATGCACTGAGATCAAATCCAGCCAGCTCCCTCACATATAACCAGGATGACAACTCCAGCAGCCAATCAGATCTCTGGAAAAGTTAGGAGTATTTGTTGACTTGTCTCTAAAGTCCAATGTGACCAAGGTCCAGAAAAACTAAATGTGCCACATGAATCTACATTTATAGTTTGCCGTTTCAATACAAACCACATGCAATGATTTCAGATTGTTCCTTCATGTGCATTATACATGTTTTATAAGCTACTGAAATAAAGACAACATTCCCAGAATCCACCTCAGAAACAGACCAAAGACAGAACCATGAACAGGATATTGACTCAATCTACTTCAGCATTTAGAAAATGAATCATGTGTGGAATAGTTTGTCAGGAACTGAAATCTTTGACTTGTATTTATGTCTTAATAAGAAAAAATATTTTCTGTTGATAAAGTATGTAAAGGAGGAGGCGGTTGTGCGATGGATGGATTTTAATTTATTTTGTGTGTGGGGTTATACACGAGTTTTTGTGGGATGAAAATGGTGCTATAAATCAAATACAAACTGCACCTTAAAGCATTTACAATTTTTAATTCAATGAAGTTATTACGAAGGACATGGATGTTTCCAACAGACTGAACACCAGGCAATTGAGAATACATAAAGATAGTCAGCTGCCTCAGGTGTAGCCAGATATAACCAAGGAAACTATAACGAGTGAAGTGACGTTGTGACAGCATTCAAATGTTGCTTTGGTGCCAGTTCTATCAAAGTTATAAAAGAATGCTTCAACATAATAAAAAAAAAAACACATTATGTGATGTTGACTGATCTGTTTTTTATTTAAATGAGACTGTATGCCACTGTGCAAGTAGCCTCAGTGATTAACATTTGGACTATCCATCTAGCCTCTATTGGCTGGACTGAATGCAACACATCCTTCTAACTAAACAACATTATAGGATGATTCCCAAATACTCCCAAAACATCACATGTGAGTGTAATCATTTAACCGGTCTATTTAACATAACTGGTGCAGTTTTAAACACGTAGCAAACATTGTGAAATGGAACTAGTTAAGTTCAGGCAACAATTTTACTTAGTTAAAGGTGCACTATGAGTTCCTGCATGACTTCAGCGCGATTACATTTTTGTCTCAAATCGTAGGTATCTCTCCTTGATCCTCTAGCTCAGTGGTTCCCAACCTGGGGTCCGGGGACCCCTAAGGGGGGCGGCAAAGATCACGGGGGGGGCACAAGTCTTTATCTGGTTTGAGGTTTGCACATGTTAAACAAATTATGATAATACACTAGAATATATAATGTATACAAAAGTCTGTATAAAAACTATATATTTTTGTTCTTGCTTAAACTTGTAGGCAGGCTACTTAGTAGGCCAAACCTCCAGGACCTCTTAACCTGGGACCCTTGCTGTCATCAGGTCAGCTGCTAGCTGCTATCATCCTCGTTTTTCCTGCCGCCACGGCATCTGTTTTGTTTGAAATTTACTTGGAACGTCAACAGAAGTGACATCATGCAGGAACTCATAGTGCACCTTTAAGGTAAGTAGAACATTAGGAGTTGGCTTATAATGAGTCAGAAAACTACTAAAATGAAGAAATAACGTGCAGTCACGGATGTCATTGCGTCACGGACTAAGGCCCGTAAAACTGTTGTTTGTTAGGGTTAGGTGATGAGAAAGCTGTCTTGACGATTCCCCCCCCACTTTGTCCAACGACAGGACAGTTGATGTGGGAATCAAAGGCAAAGATTAGGGTTACCTTAGACTTAGGGTTAAAGGTGCACTATGAGTTGCTGCATGACGTCACTTCTGCTGACGTTCCAAGTAAATTTCAAACAAAACAGAGCAAGCAAGTGTCTGCACAGTGGATTTTATTTATATTGTTTTACTGTATTACAGTGTTCCATGACATAACATGCTTAGTATTTGAGAAAAAGTAATGCCACATACAGCCTGTAATATGTTTCTTCTCATTTTCTCCAGATTTGTTATCTGTGAAAGAGAAGCCAGCAGAATCTGACAAACAACTGTAAATCCTTTAAGTGTCCCGCATGCGATGCATGTTTTTCTAGTGCACCTACATTAAGAAGACACGAGTTGGACAAACACAACAAAGAAACGTAACCCATCTTCCTTGTGGATGAAGAGAGAGGGATTTTTGTTACAGCACAGGACAAGTCGGGACCACGGACCATAATTCATGTGTCCAAGTCCTTTTCTAGGCAGGTCCTTGACTGCGAAGTGCCAAGCTGCAGGAAGTTTATGGCCATGGCCATGGGCAGAGAATGCATACATTTGGACAGAGTAAAGCATTTCAAGTACAGTACCACCAGCCACCTCCTGTGCTGCAGACTACTGTAATTGAGGAGATGTTCGAGAAGGGGCTGATTTCCAGTACTACTAAACAGGAATGCACAAACCTAAATGACAGAGCCACACAGGATGGGACTCCATGTGTCTATCCTGTGTTTTTTGATGAACACGGATATTCAGGCAGTAATGTAAACTTTTCCGTGTACACATCAAAAGTGGACAGTTGGTGTTGTTTTGGCAGAACAAGAGTGACACTGGACACTGGAAGTAGAAAGTGGACATGTCGCTGCAAAGGCACAAAGAGAAGAATGTGTGTCCACATTTATGTCTCGTTGTGTTGGACCTTCCAGGAAAGACGACACCTCCTATGTGACAGTGACAGGGACGTGGACTTCAGTAGTGACACTGGCAACGATGAAGATATGGAGCCAGGCCATTTTGAAAGTGAAAATCAAATTAGTTCAGAACAGATTAAAACATTTTTAGAATATTTGTGTAACTGCAAAATAATGCCTCCCAAACTACCAGAGGAGTTGCAAAATAACGCAGCAAACATCCCACAGAAGTTCTCACCTGAAGAAACCAAGTGCCCGTACTGTCCAGGTCCTACACCACCAGACTTGTCCGAGGAGAAATGTGTCACCAAAAACACAAATAGTATACCTTTGGTCTCTGCAGGTACCCCAGTCGATAGAAGTAGGGTTCATATATACAAACAAATCCACTATATCCTGTAACAATTTATGTTTCCCTTTTAGGTGTCCATGTGTACATCAAAACGTGCCCTGTCTGCAGAACACCTGTCAGATTTCAGAATTACTTGACAGGCTTCCACAACTACAATAACAAAGTGTTTCTCACCCTTCAGTTATGCTCTTTCATGACAAATTTACTGAGGGTAATATGGTCCTTTTATCATTCAATTAGAAACATAAAATAGCACTAATTTTTACAGTAAGAATAGAACAGAACTAATTGCTTGATCTTTTAACAGACCCACACAGCTATTGGAAGATTCATCAGTGCTATGGAGCATTGAATTAATTTGACAATCCACCACAGTACCATCCGGAGGGCATTTTTTCACAACTCTGCACTTATTGCTTATGAGTATGATTTCTTACACATTCTTACAAATGTGGCCACCTTCCAAGTGGTAATAGCAAATGCCAACTGGAAGCTGTCTTTTGATGTGCCAGGTATGTGAGTACTTAGTAATACACACAGAGGGCTAAGAAATACATAATTTATGTAATATTTTTTGAGGCTTGTAGAAATTTATTTTCTACTCATAGCTGTTACTATGGAACTCAGAAAGATTGAGAGTATCAATCTGTTTGATGCTCTAAATATCAACAATACATGAACACACATAAATACATGTGTATTGTTGGGTGAAGGGTTAAACACTATAATGACCTCTTTCTTTTAAAGTAATTAGGCCAAAAATCAGTTTAGACAATTCAGCTCATTTCAAAACTATTCCTGGAAAATTGTATGACCTGACTTTTACATTTATTTTTAACGACTCTTCTTCTATAACTAGTGAGCACACTGAGGCCAGCTACCAAAGACGTCAAGGATGAAGATCTTTCAGTCAACATCACCTCAAAGTGCGACCGACTGGAAAAAGAAATTATAGCCAGTGGCATCTGCGAAGGTTTGTTATTGTACTACATTTCAAATGGCGACCTAGCAATAAAGAACAAGGAATGTGACATTGAAAAAAATGGAAGTAATGACATTATTAAATTATGAAACATATCTTTCCTTCGGGTTAAGACTTGAAAACTCACAACCCGTATTCAGCGGAGTTGACACGCTCCTCTTTTGTGCCGTGGATGGGACCAGCTACTAGAGTTGGGGATGTGCTACCTAAGACTGAGATCCTGAAAGGTTTCCATAGTAAGCCAACAGCAGACCCCAAAACGCAGAAAAATCGACGCCTCAATGAGGATGAGCTTCTTTGGTTGATTGAATCAAAGAAGGTGATTTATATTTTTAAATCAGTGGTAATTTATTTTGCTTATTTTCTCCATTACACATTTCTTTGTGCTGCTGCAGGTAGCGTTCATATTTACCTCTGAAATTCTATTATGCTTCTCTTTCTGTATTATGCCACCTACAGGCAAGCAAGAATGAGCTAATTAAAGCTTGCTCTGATCTGGTTGTTCCTACTGAGTGATCTGAGACTGATTTGATCAACCGACTTGAGGAAATGCTCCTCTCTAAGGATGTTTATCCAAAAATGTTTGCTAAGCTGCAGAAAACAGGGGGTAAGGACATAAATATATACTCATTTTTTACATCCACCAGTGTTTCTTTATTTAATGGAAATGTGGTTATCACTATAACAGATTTTGATAGATATTGCATCTTTATGTACTCTCTTTTTGTGCTTTTTCTTTGACTTCACCTGCAAGTATACAGTTTAGGAACAAATGAATATGACTATGACAATATTTTTGCAAATTCAAATACTTGTTCTTCTATTGGTAACATCAGTTATCATCATTTGTCTCCATCTAGGTGGTGTACTGCACATGGGCTGCTCTCACTCAGTTGTTTATTACTGCTCCCCACTTCTGTGGCAGGAAAGTGCGAGGGACCACGCAGATGGCCTGTTAAGCTTTGCAAAGCCACCAACCATTTACATTTCTGACATTGCTGGTCGTGTTGCAAGACACACCAACAACAGGACAAAGCAAAGATTTTTTAATCCAAATGATGGAAGACTTTGCTCGCCTACAAGAGAAAACATACAGGCAGTACAAGATAAAAGTCTAACAGTAAATCTTCCTTGGATGAAAAATCTTCTGTACAGGAGGAATAATACCAACCCCCAAAAGGATGTAAATCCTGGAGAACATTTGCAAAGGCCACATCCCATCACAGGCACTGCTGAGCGGTACTCTTCCATCAAAAAAATCAAACCCGGCCGGAGGAAGTACTCCGCAGCCTCAACCTTGTCCCTGATTTGTGCAGTTTTGTCAATTCCTCAGAGGCAGAACAAAAAAAACGAGAGCTGTCCTTTGACCGATACTTCCTCTGTCAAATGAAGGAGACACATTTCTTGTTTTGTAAAATGTTGGTCTTCCATTTGCACAACGACAACATAAATCAGACATTCATCAAAAAAATGGAGACACAAACCAAGGAAAATCTTCAAATTGGGCCAGATGGACGGTTGAGGCTTACACGTACAGGTAATTGTGTGACAAATTGTCCTAAAGCACATACGTGTCATGGTGTGCATCTCTTGTATCATTTATTTCCTCTTTTATTTTGTTGTCCTTGTCTTTCCCCTGTCTTCCTGTCAAGTTCTCTCCCCCCCTACCCCCATTTGGGTCCAGACCTCTCCACATCGTGACAATATGAATGTTCATACTAAATTGTGGTAATGTTGTGTTTTTTTATGTCTTGGTCTAGGAAATGTGGATGTAGAAATGACAGTAGGGAGACCGGCTATAGTTGTAACACGGGGAGAGTTGTAACACTACCAATTCCACGAATCAGGGATAAGATAGGAGTCATGTGACAGTTTCAGTTTCCTCAGGCTTCCTTTATGATCCCACATGGAGCTTTTCCAGTCTGTGTTGCTATCGCTCCTGAAGCTACAGCAGGAAATCTAATTCTGAGGTAAGAAAGTAAAAAAAATATATTATAATATTTAGTTTAGTTTTTCTACCGTTGTAGATAATGTTGTATGAGTTATATCAGGTGAAACTGTAGTTTCTCTAGTAAAGAATGGTGTATTAACCTCCTGCTAATTTCAAAGCACCATGCTAATACAGCTAGCTAAACAATGGGTGACAGTGGCGGGGTAGGATGTAAAATGTGTTATGAAAGTGTTACAACCATCAAGTGTGGGTTAGAGCCCTGCGCGGGACTGTTTTCTTCATCCCGCTCCGGCCCGCTCCCGGCGAATTTCTGACCATTACCGCCCGCACCCGCAACCATTACCGCCCGCTCCCGCAATGTGTACGTCCATTCCCGCCCGCACCCGCAAAACTCTGAGAATTTATGCCCGCACAATAATAGAGATGCATTGATGTTATGTCTTCTCCCGTCCCACATGAGAAAACACGTCATTTTATAGGTTAATAGGGAGAAGATGAAGGCAAAGAAGGCAGGTGCTTGCTGCTGTTAGACGGGGAGGAAGGAGCAAGAGAGGGAGAGAGGGGGAGGAAGGAGCCGAGGATGAGGGTGGACGGAGCCTTGGCTCGGAGCTCCACCGTCCTGGGAGGCTCAGACACGCTGGTGTCTGCTCATAGATGGCCTATACAGTATATACTCAGTCAGTATATATGTATATCTATGGTTTCTGCTGGCGTGGGGGGGTTCCAGGTTACATCCCGATCCCGCAGTGTTTTTTTTAGCCACCCGCTCCCGCCCGCAGCAAAGTTAAAACCGCCCGCTCCCGCGAGATTTGCGGGACCCAATCCCAATGCAGCCCTCTAGTGTGGGTCAAGTGTGTTTTATGTAGCTTTTGGTTCCACCAGGCATGCACTCCAGGCCTGACCAATGTCATTTGTCACCACTGTGACTCTGATTAACAATGCATTTCATTTGTTTGTTCTTGTCACCATTGTGACTGATAAATAATGCATTTAATTGTTTGTTCTGTGGAATGGGGTTAAATATATTTATGTTAATTTGCTCTCACTCACACACGCACACTTACACACACAAACACCCATATGAATGTGCACGTACAGACATGCACAGACATGCACACACAAACGCCCACGTGTGCATGCACATACACTCCCCATATTCACACATATTTTATTGTTGCAGCCATTCATTTAAAATAAAACTGTTGTTGTGGCATATCACATGAGTACTGTAATGTATTGGTGTAGCGCAAGGGGCGCTGTTCAGAAGTGTGGCTGTAGTTTTTACTCTTAATGTCTACTCTCAGCCACCGTACTTCTCTGGGTGGCTTTATGTTGTTAACATGTGGTTTACAAGCGAAGAATAAAGCAACACAGTGTAAAGTGCACAACGTCTCCGTCTCTGAGTATATTACATGGTGTCAGAATTCTGTCAAGCACAGACTTTTAAACAAGTGTAGTTATGGCTACTCCGCAGTTTGAATACCCGAGGATTGACTGGGATGCCACTGACTTATATAAAGAGTTTGGCAGATTTAGAAGTCACGCCACATTCGTCTTTGATGGACCGCTGTCGGGGCCAGAAGCTAAGCAGAAGGCTGGCTCGGCATGTGGATAGGCGAACAAGGCAGAGAAGTCTACAAAACGCTGGAATGGGCAGATGGTGAGAAAGGAGATCCTATTAAGGTACTGGATAAGTTTGAAAGCTACATCAGACCAAGAAAAAATAAGAGGATAGCTCGTCACCTTTTTAAGCAGAGGAAGCAAGGTGCAAGTGAGTGTTTCGACCACTTCGTGAAGGACTTAAAGCTGCTTCTTATGGACTGTGAATATGCTGAACTGGATGACATGCTGATTGACGCCATCATCGCCGAAGTTTATGGCGCAGGTGCGTTTAGGGTGTGTCCAAATCAACTTTTGCTAGTTTGACTGCGGAAAAAAAGGCTCTGTGCGCCGGGTGCATGGTTCTAAAGGGTTGTACTTAGTGTCTTCATTAATCAGAGGTGTGTTTGGGGCGTAACATGCAATAAACCAATCAGAGATCATCTCCCATTCCCTTTAAAAGCCAGGCGCGTTTGGACCTTGGACCTTGAGCGTCCCTGTGTGTGTATCAAGCATAGTGAGCGCGCTGTACACAAGCCTAGGAGCATTTTACTAATTTCCTGTTAAAATAACAATGAAATGCTGCGTTATTGACTTTAGACCAGGTTTTTGTTGGTCAATTCCCACTGCCTCAAGATAGCAATACACCCAGAATGCACCTGAACACACCTCCCTGTAAGACCAGCACGCCCATGGGTGCACAGATGGGCGCAGACGCATTTGCTACTAAATGACGTGGGCGCTGGACGGTCTTAAAATAACAAAGACACTTGCGTCAGGCTTTGGTCGGGCTTTGCGCCGCGCTGCGCCGGGTGAAAGATAGGACCCTGAGTGTTTCTCCTTTTGTGTGTCAGGACTAAAACTGGGTCACCAAACAGGTTTCATTTCTGAGGATCCCAGGGTGACAGTTTCTGACATCTGGGTCACAGAGAAGCTGTAACGTCTCACACTGCTGCAGGGCAGTGAGCAGGAAGTTCAGGCGGGCCATAAAACTTTGTAAATCAAAGTATTTATACTGTCTACTTTACTACATATTTAATGTTGTATTTTTTAAACTTTATCCTTGCACTGCTATAGTTTTTATATTACTATTTCTACATTATTCTCTTATATTGTCCATATTTAATTCTTGTCTCAAGACTTTATCCTTGCACTACTGGACTTACTTGCACTATACCACCATGACACACCCTCTCATAGAGCACCTTACCATGCAGACTGAATCACAGGGTCAGTCCCTGCCCTGTCACTGCAAGCCTCTCATGCTTATACATCCCTTAGTACATTCATGTGGAGTTTTTATTTAGTATATTTTCTTTTATTGTCCATATTATTCATGTGGATTTGTTATTTTATGTTATTTAGATCATATTTTATGTTTATGATGTATGTGTATGTTGTGTGTGATGTCTGTAAGCTACTGGGACCTTGAATTTCCCCTTGGGGATCAATAAAGTATCTATCTATCTATCTATCTATCTATCTATCTATCTATCTATCTATCTATCTATCTATCTATCTATCTATCTTCACCTCAGCATTTAACATTAATATAGACTTAGTCTTTTCATGTATCCTGTGTTACTCATGTTTCTACCTCACTACCTAGACACGTTTTTGCACTAACTGTATGTTGACTCTTTACTATTCTCAGCATTTTGACTGTCTGTTCATGTTTACTGTGTTATTACTGACCCACATCAACTAACTAGATTACATCTTGCACTAACTGTATATTGACATCACTACTTCTCAGCATTCATATACAGTAGACTTTCTATGTATATATACTGCGTTATAACTGATCACTGGATCCACATCACTATCTAGACCACAATTTAATTTGCACCTACTGTATTCTGACTCTTTACTACATCTCAGCAATGTTACAATGTTAGATTGTCCATTTCATGTACATTATGTTATCACCACACCACTTTTGCATATCCATCAACTTACTTACACCTCACTTTACGCCGGCTTGAACTGCCTACTTAATCTGTACCTTTGTAGCCTATTGTATTCTGTTTTCTTGTATTATATATGTAATATTGTTCATATTTGAGCGTCATTTGTCTTTGTATGGCCAAAGGCTAAATGTATAGTGTTACGATGTTCTTTAATCAGCTGAAAGAGTTAGCATGTAGCATGTGTGCAGTACCGTATTTTCCGGACTATAAGTCGCTCCGGAGTATAAGTCGCATCAGTCAAAAAATGCGTCATGAAGAGGAAAAAAACATATATAAGTCGCACTGGACTATAAGTCGCATTTATTTGGAAATTTATTTCACAAAATCCAAGACCAAGAACAGGAAAGGCAAGTTATTCAACTACACAACAGCACACAGAACAAGGGGCTGAATACGGTAGGTGTCCGGTATGTTAACGTAACACATTAACAGTTATTCAACTACACATTAGCACACAGAACAACTACCAGGGCGTGGAGACGTAACTGCAGCGTTGACGAGCCTCTCCCAGCAGGACGCTGTTCAAGCACCCATCTGTGGACTCGTTCCTCCAGCTCTGGCCATCTTGCTTTCAGCCCGCGATTAGCCGATTAGCTTTCTTTGTTTTCTTCATTGCAGTAAGACTAACCTTTTCACCAGTCCCTCGCAAGTTTCTCTCTCACTCCAAACTTTCTTTGTGCTGCTCGATTACCGTTTTTGGCTGCGTATTTTACTACCTGCAGTTTGTAATCTGCAGAATAAGATTTTCTTTTCTTTCTCAGTTGTCTTTAGGAGCAGCATATAGTTGTCACAAGCCTAGAGCGCCTCTCGCGGCTGTAGATGGTAATGTTTTCAGTATGAAATAACATTTAAAAACATGTTAAATTATATATATTTTGATATATAAGTCGCACCTGACTATAAGTCGCAGGACCAGCCAAAGTATGAAAAAAAGTGCGACTTATAGTCTGGAAAATACGGTGGTCATGTGTCAAAGACAAAGCATAGTGCAACTTTCTGGGCTTGATGCCAGTGCTGGTTGTTTCTTTGTTCTCTCTTCCCTCTCAACGTTCACAACAATAATCTTTAGCTTCAGTGTGATGAAAATAAAAATGTATGTTAAAGGAAATCAGTCGTTTTTTTTCATGAGATTTAATCTGATTGATTTATTTCAACAAATGCAAGAACTCAGTGAAGTATTATGGGAGTATTTTATAGAAATGCTGTGCTGCTAGAACATGTTGGACTAATCAAATGCTCCAGTCACTCATAAATCACAAGATTCTGTCGCCTCAGGGGACACCTTCACACACACACACACACACACACACACACACACACACACACACACACACACACACACACACACACACACACACACACACACATAAAGGAGTCAGTCTCTCGGAAAATGGAAAACCGTTGATCTTCTTCAGGGGAAAACGAGGGGAGACTTTGAGTTGCTGAACCTGCTGGAACAAGAATCCTGCAGTTGAAATGACATGTTTCTCTCTCTTTGTGTATTTTTTATTTTATCTTATCTAGTGTTTCCCCACATCTTCCTCTCCTCTTGTTTTTTTGTTCTGAATTCTCCCCTTAGTGAAAGTTTACGTGGTCAATTTAGTGTCATTTTTAGGATGTCGGAGGGCGTTTTCACACCTGTAGTTCCTTTGCTCTTATCCAAATCAATTGATGAGTTTGTAAACTTGGAGCGTTCCCCCCCTTTGGTTCGGTTAGTTCACAAACCAAACGTACACAAGCGTACCAGAGGTTGTTAGTAACCGGACCGGTTGTTTTGGTCCGCACCGAGGCCGATTGCTGTGTTCATACCTGCCCAAATGATCCACACCTGGAGGGTAAACGCTCCAGGGTTAGATTCCACCGAACTAAACCAGGCAGGTGAGAAAACGTCCTTAGTCATGGATGAATTATATTGACTGGATCCCAGATCCCAAAATGGTTCCTATACAGAATATAATAGAATATGCCTTTTATTGTCACTGTACACATGTACAATGAGATTAAAAGCAACTCCATTCCCAGTGCCAACATATACGTAAAATAAATATAACAACATGGAATAAAATAAGTAGTGCAAAAAAAGGGGGGTAAGGTGCATAGTTCTGAGACGCTATATACATATGAAAAAAAAAATATATATATATATGGTTTTAATATACAGTGTGATATGCAGTGTGGGTTATTGCACATTATTTGAATATTGCCCAATAGTGGTGATCATATTCAATGAGTAATAGATATTGGACAATGAGAGTAATGATATTGCACAGTATACAGGTATTGCACAGTAATGGAATTGCACATTAATTATCAATATTATCAATAGTATTAAACATTAAATATTGCACAGTAGGTGGGTAGAAGAAAGTCCAGGGGTTGGGGGTTAGACTGTGAACTTTTGGGAAGAAACTGTTCTTGAATCTGTTAGTCCTTGTTCTGATGCACCTGTAGCGCCTCCCTGAGGGCAGCAGGTCAAAACAGGTCAAAGCCAGGCCGTCCTTGGTGACGTTTTTTGCTCTGCTGAGGCAGCGGGAGGTGTAAATGTCCATCAGGGAGGGGAGAGGGTAGCCAATGGAGTTGCTCGCCTGGCGCGTACGCCAAAAACCTTTCTAAGCTTCCGGGTTTACTTCACTGATCTGTGGGACGCTGAATATGTACAGTAGTGTTCCTCCTGCTGACTCAGAGACTGAATATGTACAGTAAGGCAAGGCAAGGCAGCTTTATTTGTATAGCACATTTCAGCAACAGGGCAATTCAAAGTGCTTTACATGAAAACAGATTAAAAAATTTAAAACAGATAAAATACAAGAATAAAAGTTACAGTGCAGTATAAGAAATGAAACATTGAAGAGCAATTAAAACAGTTAAATATATAAAAGCAGATAAAATAGGAATTTCTCTTTATATGCTTATATAGATTGTCATACAGTGTCAACAATGCAACTTCAGTATAAGAAATGAAATTATTTAAAGAAAGGCAACATCAAATAGATAGGTCTTCAGCCTTGATTTAAAAGAACTGAGAGTTGCAGCAGACCTGCAGTTTTCTGGGAGTTTGTTCCAGATATGTGGAGCATAAAAACTAAATGCTGCTTCCCCCTGTTTAGTTCTGACTCTGGGGACAACAAGCAGACCTGTCCCAGACCACCTGAGAGGTCTGGGTGGTTCATAGTGTACTAGCAGATCAGAAATGTATTTTGGCCCTAAACCATTTAGTGATTTATAAACCAGCAAAAGTATTTTTAAATCAATTCTTTGAGGCACTGGAAGCCAGTGTAGAGACTTCAGAACTGGAGTGATGTGATCCACTTTCTTGGTCTTAGTGAGGACTCGAGCAGCAGCGTTCTGAATCAGCTGCAGCTGTCTGATTGATTTTTTAGGGAGACCTGTAAAGACTCCGTTACAGTAGTCTGCTGAAGATAAAAGCATGGACAAGTTTTTCCAAGTCTTGCTGAGACATAAGTCCTTTAACCCTTGATATATTTTTAAGGTGGTAATAGGCTGACTTTGTAATTGTCTTAATGTGGCTGTTAAAATTCAGGTCTGAGTCCATGACTACACCAAGATTTCTGGCTTTGTCTGTTGTTGTTAACATTATCGTTTGAAGCTGAGTGCTGACTTTTAATCGTTCCTCTTTTGCTCCAAAAACAACCACCTCAGTTTTTTCTTCATTTAATTTAAGAAAGTTCTGGCACATCCAGTCGTTAATTTGTTCAATGCACTTAGTCAGTTGTTGTATTGGACTATAGTCCCCTGGCGATAAGGTTATATAAATTTGTGTGTCATCCGCATAACTATGGTAACTTATTTTGTTGTTTTCCATAATTTGAGCCAGTGGAAGCATGTAGATGTTAAACAGGAGAGGCCCCAGAACTGAGCCTTGGGGAACTCCGCACGTCATATTTGTATGCTCAGATGTATAATTCCCTATAGACACAAAGTAGTCCCTATTCTTTAAATAAGACTCAAACCACTTTAGTACTGAGCCAGAAATGCCAACCCAGTTTTCCAATCGGTCTAGTAATATGTCATGGTCGACCGTATCAAATGCAGCACTGAGATCGAGTAATACTAAGACTGTAGTTTTGCCACTATCTGTGTTTAAGTGGATGTCATTAAAGACTTTAACAAGAGCTGTCTCAGTGCTGTGGTGTGGTCGAAAACCCGACTGGAATGCATCAAAACTGTTGTTTAGTGACAAGAAAAGGTTCAGTTGTTGAGAAACCGTTTTTTCAATGATTTTACTTAAAAATGGAAGGTTTGATATCGGCCTATAGTTGCTCATTAGTGACGTGTCTAGATTGTTCTTTTTTAAGAGTGGCTTAATGACTGCAGTTTTCAGGGCCTGTGGGAAGATACCTGAGAGAAGAGACGTGTTTACAATCTGTAGAAGATCTGTAGCCAAACAATTTGCAACATTTTTGAAAAGGCCCGTTGGTAGAATATCAAGGCAGCAGGAGGAGGTTTTCAGATGTTGTATAATGTCCTCCAGGTTTTTACGGTTAATCATATGAAATTGGGTCATATTGGAATCTGTTTTTCCTGGACACTGTGACAACACATACCTTGTACTCGATATGGAAGCACTGACTGTTTGTTTAATTTTCTGAATTTTGTCTTTAAAGAAGGTGGCAAAATCATTGCAGGCCTTTGTGGATAAAAGTTCAGATGCTACTGGTACTGGAGGGTTTGTTAACCTATCAGTAGCAAACAAAGCACGTGAATTATTATTGTTTTTGGCAATAATGTCCGAGAAGAAGGACCGCCTTGCATTCCTCAGTTCCAAATTATAAGTGCGAAGTCTCTCTTTATAGGTGTTGTAGTGGACCTGGAGATTAGTTTTTCGCCACCTGCGTTCTGCTTTTCGACACTCTCTTTTTTCTGTTCTTACCAGTATGGCATTTCTCCATGGAGATCTTTTCTTATCAGAGACAGTTTTTACCTTAATGGGAGCAATGGCATCAATAACATTTGTAATTTTACAATTGAAATTGTCTACAAGCTCAGTGACTGAGACCCCTGAGAGGGTGGGTGTGGACGAGAAAAGCTGAATGAATGTTTCACTGATGTTGTCAGTGATATACCGTTTTCTTATTAACTTTTTGTTTGGACAGTAGTGTTCCTCCTGCTGGCTCAGAGACTGAATATGTACAGTAGTGTTCCTCCTGCTGACTCAGAGACTGAATATGTACAGTAGTGTTCCTCCTGCTGGCTCAGAGACTGAATATGTGCAGTAGTGTTCCTCCTGCTGGCCCAGAGACTGAATATGTGCAGTAGTGTTCCTCCTGTTGGCCCAGAGACTGAATATGTGCAGTAGTGTTCCTCCTGTTGGCTCAGAGACTGAATATGTGCAGTAGTGTTCCTCCTGTTGGCCCAGAGACTGAATATGTGCAGTAGTGTTCCTCCTGTTGGCCCAGAGACTGAATATGTGCAGTAGTGTTCCTCCTGTTGGCCCAGAGACTGAATATGTGTAGTAGTGTTCCTCCTGTTGGCTCAGAGACTGCACATTGGGGTGACGTCGAAGGGCGTAGGATTTGTTTAAACATTGGAGGGGACACATTATAAAGTTTTAGCGTCAAACACTTTATTTCCTGCACTCTAAGAAATACATCTGTAAATTAACAGAAAAGGTTCACTGTATGTAAGTATACTTGGCCAATAAAACTGATTCTGATTCAGATTCTGATACGTCACGTTCATGCGTAACCGGAAGTGATGTAGCGTCTGATTTGTAGCCCAAAACCACGGTCTTTTTCCAAACATAACCAAATAGTTTCTGTGCCTACATACCTACCTAAATTGCGACAGTTCTCACAAATTTAATAACATGTTTAAATGTCTATTTTTGATGCTTTGAGCACCATTAACTTCCCTTCACCTTCAAAACCTGGACAAGCAAAACAAAAACTAAACGCACACACGGCTCCACATAACAGGAGCTGAGTGAGATAATATGTATTTGTAATTTTGGTACACTTATGAATATGCAAGATAGTTTTCTGCACAGCTACGGTCACTCTGCAGAGTGGCAACGGACCAGGATCCCAAACACTTGAATATTTTCCAGCTGTGAGATCCGCATGTAAGAAACAATTATACCTGAGCTGAATCAGCCATCTGCCAAATGACATTATAAAATATTATATGGCTATGTCTAAAATGCAGGGTTTTATTTGGCCTGACAGCTGTTGGGTAGCAGTGTTTGCTTACCGTGTAATAACTGGTGTGATATTCTAACCATATTCACACAGCTGGGACATTTTTTAGCACAGTGTGTTTTTTTTTTTTTTTTAAAGCAGCTCACGACTCAGTTAAGCCTTCGTCATTTTTTCCAAAGGTCTTGTGTTCTGTCCAGTGTTAAACTGGGAGTTCTGTCTTCAGTTTAGTTTCCTTCCATTCATTTGTTTTGTTTCATCACATATGTATACTTCACTAATGGCCCGTGTTCAGAGCCAACGCAGGAATTAGTTTGGCTTTTATGCAACGAGGCAGAAAGTAAGGGTGTGGATGTGACTGAACTGTGTCTGGAGGTCATGCTGCTGACTAAAGCGTGATTTATGGTTCTGCGGAGGCTCCACGCAGAGCTTTTCCCATAGCCTACGTCAGGGGCGTAGCACAACATTCTGGGCCCTGTAGAAAGGCATTTTCTATGGGCCCCTCCCCGCATCCACAGCTATTCATTCTAGCATCTTTTTGGGTACTCCCCTTTTTCCCCCCCAGTCCGACGCCCCTGGCCTACGTAAGGGGCCTGAAGTTTATACTTGTGCGTTGGTGTGTGCGTCGATCTCTTTAAGAGAATAGCAGGGTCGGGGTGTGTGTGTGCGTGGGTGTGTGGTAGAGCGAGTGAGAGAGTGAGAAGTGACACTAGAGTCATAGTGAGAGAAACAAAGTGTCTCCCCTGTTCTTTCTGACCACGGTGGGAAATCTGGAGCAGGAGAAGTTAACCCTCTCCTTGATTTCATGTTGTTTATGGAGAAGGAGAACCAGGAAATGAGTCGGGGGGAAATGCAACGCTACCAAGCCACGGACGAGCGACATAACTACACGTCGCAGCGGCGCACGTCTCAGCGATGTGTAGTTATATTTTTCGAGAGGTCCATGTCAGGCTACAGCGTCGGGTCGGTGTCTCCACGTACCTACGTACGTAGCCTTGGCGTAGATTTAACGCAGAAGTATAAATCACGCGTAAGGCTTGCACTTGGACCAAGCGGCAACTTTCGGTTCTGAAAAGTGAAACCAATGTTGAAGCTCCTTAAAGCTGCATTCACTCTAATTTCCAGCAGGGGGGCTCCAAAAAGAAGTCAGTTTCTATAGAAGTCTGTGTGAAAATGAACCAACTTCTCACTTGATTTATTAACAAGATGGAAGAGGTGAGAGGACAGCAAACTCCTTAATCCGACACACACGAGCGTTTCATAAATTAGCGCCCCCTAGGGGTGACAGGAAATACAACCTCATATCTAAGCCAGAGACGTTAACGGTCACGGTTTGAAACACGCCGTTAACGTTGTTTAACGGTCCCAGCTTGGTAAGGTTTAGACACCAAAACTCATAGATGTAGTTTACACCCCCCACCCCCCGACCCCAAAAAAACAAAAAAACAAAGGCATTTGCACCATAAATTGATATCACCAGAATGCAGAAAATGTGTCTGACGTTCAAAATTTCAGTTTTGTTCAAAATTTCAATCTCAATTCCCCCAATGTTGAACCCAAAGTTACGTCCTTTCCAAAACGACTTAGTTAAGTTGATAAAAAGTTGGTGGTTTGGGTTAAAATCTGACGTTAGGTCACTTCCTGAAGATTACGCACGTGACGCTGATGTTCGTTAAGGTAAAAACGTGGGTACTGTTATAATCAAATGGGACATGAACCCCGGTCTCCTAGGTTCATGGAAAGACCTGTGTTCGTTCGACCCATTCCCTTCCCCCCCTTACTTCAGACTTTGCTCTCATCAGAGCCGCTATAAACGTTTGTCTCCAACAAGCACTAGAGCAAGGCCGAAAAAAATAAAAAAAAACGTCCAAAAAAGCAACAAAAAAGCTTAAAAAGCAACAAAAACTTTGGAAAAAGCCCAGTCCTGATTATAAGGATTATTTGTGATTTATGCCTTTGCACTAGAGGGCGCTGTCACTAGAAACCTAAATATGAGATGTAATTGCTGCTTGAACAAACGACCCCTGGGAACGTTTTTCGGGGGAGGAAAGTCTTTATTTGGCCTAATGTGAGAATGCCAACGATGGACGTTCAGACTTCGCCTTGGGTGTCTCCAACGACCCTAACAACGGTCGTTACAACAGCCAGGAACACCAACAAACAAAGTGGTATCGATCAGCTTGACAACGACCCAACAGAGGTTAAATAGCTGGGTTTCCCTAACATTCAGTCCCAACTGAAGTAGTCTCTCAGATGAGAGACGAAACGTCTTCGGAGCACCTTTAACCAAGTCCAGTTGCCCTTGATTTTAACCCTTTGCTGGAAAACAAAAAAGTTGTCCAGTGTTTTGGCATCTGCTAAACCTTTAAACACATTACTCTGTAACTCTAACTGGACAAAACAACACCTACACTAATGCTGCGCCCTGCATTATTCTCTTTACTTTCCACAAAATCAGGAGCTACACTTCCTGAAATTGAATATGGGATGCTCCTGAATTCAGTAGTGAGAACTCACAATGTTTGCTGTGTCAGTCTCGAGTCACGCTCTCGTGTTATAGTCACGTTAGCGTCTGGATGTCCCAACAAGACCTCTTTTGTGTGGTTTATTGTAATTCAACCTTTCTTTTTGGTCTTTTCTTTTGTCAGAGAGAACAACTTGTCTTTTGACAATACTTGAGTCTCACACTCTGCATCATGAGCTGTAACCTTTAGCTTCTAACCAGCGCTACGTCATCAATGCCTTCTGTCAGAGACTCTGAGATGTGGGTGGTGGAGAGAGACTCTGAAAGCCTGTTTGTGCTCGATATTAACTCCTAACCCGTTCTCACTCCCAACTCATAAAATACTGACGCTTGGTGAGTAGCTCTCAGCTTCAGATACCGACGCAAAAATCCCTCTTTAACGTCTGTATGGAATGCACCGGGCAGAGCAGCAGCTCGATCGCGCTTTAAAATGACGTAGTATTAAAAGAGACAACAGTAGAGAGTAGTATGTAGAGAGACAACAGAGAGTAGTATGTAGAGAGACAACGGTAAAGAGTAGTATGTAGAGAGACAACAGTAGAGAGTAGTATGTAGAGAGACAGCAGTAGAGAGTAGTATGTAGAGAGACAACAGTAGAGAGTAGTATGTAGAGAGACAACAGTAGAGAGTAGTATGTAGAGAGACAACAGTAGAGAGTAGTATGAGAGACAACGGTACAGAGTAGTATGTAGAGAGACAACGGTAAAGAGTAGTATGTAGAGAGACAACGGTAAAGAGTAGTATGTAGAGAGACAACAGTAGAGAGTAGTATGTAGAGAGACAACAGTAGAGAGTAGTATGTAGAGAGACAATAGTAGAGAGTAGTATGAAGAGAGACAACAGTAGAGAGTAGTATGAAGAGAGACAACAGTAGAGAGTAGTATGTAGAGAGACAACAGTAGAGAGTAGTATGTAGAGAGACAACTGTAGAGAGTAGTATGTAGAGAGACAACAGTAGAGAGTAGTATGTAGAGAGACAACAGTAGAGAGTAGTATGTAGATAGACAACAAAGTACTTTCACCCCGGAGACTGGGGTTCTTGTCCCGTGTGTGACAGACACGTACATTTTATAACTCCACCCACCATCTTTTCCTAAACCTAACCGTCAAAAGTCCCGACCCAGCGCCTTTAGATAAAGCATGTTTAGATCTGACGCTAAAGGAGACTTCTAGCGTCAATAACACTAAAGACACCTGACCAAGCGCCCGTATTTTACACGATGGGAGTGATAATTAGTTGCTAATTAGGCTACATAACAGTTTAATCAACTAAAATGTTTGACTACGGCTTGGCGTAACCTAAATAAGGATCCACCAGCGCCTGCAATAAATATGCCTCGTTCTTCACTGACAAAAATCAGAAAATTTGACAAGCACTCAGGGCTTTCATATGAAGTACAGGATATGTACGTAGTCTATATCCACGACCTTCCACTTTGGGATTACCCCGTTGCCGGCGGAAATTCCACCGTATGTCCCTCATATAGGCCGGATGTCCGTCCCCTTCCTCTGTGTTGCCGTTCTAACCTCCGGTGGATTTGTGAGGACTATGGTTAACTGCTCCTCAGATCTCTGCAGGGTAAATCCAGACAACTAGCTAGACTATCTGTCCAATCTGAGTTTTCTGTTACACGACTAAAACTACTTTTGAACGTACACGTTCCACCAAAACAAGCTCCTTCCTGAGGCTATTTTGCAGAGGCACCGTGGCTCCGTCCAGCGCTTAGCACCGCCCAAGACGACTGTGATTGGTTTAAAGAAATGTCAATTAACCAGAGCACATTTTTCTCCAATCCCAGAATGCTGTGTGGACTAGTCAGACCTTCCTTTGCAGCGCTGTGGAGGAAGGTCTGGCAAAGCGAGACTACATCCAACGCCACCAGCTATTACAAGTAAATTCCCAACCTGTGAGAAGCACTAGTTACATTGAAAAGGTTGCCTCATATCCAAGAACATGTTGCTATCCAAGTCTTTGATAACGTTTAATTGTAGCTGTGTTTCTCCTCATTGGGTCTTCAGCCTTGTAAACGCACAGAGCTGAACATGTGCCGTAAACGTGTAAGAGGCCGTAAACTGCAGTAAAAACCCCGATCGAGATGCATATTCTGAATGCGCTGTATACATGTCAAAAGAATGCTTCTAAAACCTGAATAATATCACACACACGTCTTAATCTGAAAATGCTATATTCAGAAAAAGGCCTTCTTCTGACTATCCAACTGGAATATGGTGTTTACATGACCTGTATCAAATTTTGAATATTGTCATATTCGGAATAATAGTGGAGTATTGGTAAACGTAGTCAGTGTCCAAGCAAGCTGAGGCGATACCAAAAGGTGATGTGAAAACCTGCAGACTCCTGATTGGTCAGAGAGAATCATCACTAATCACTGCGTCATCATTGATAGCGGCAGACGGGATTGGGGGGGGGGATTGTCCTGAACAAACCCACCATTTTTAAATAGTTTAGCCAGCGGTGGGTTTTTGTTGTTGCCTCCAGCTTCTTTAGAAACTAAATCTGTCTTCTGGCAAACAGCCACATGCCGAGAATCAAAAACAACACACCTTCCACGTTCTGTGTGTCACGGTAGGTCACGGCAGTTTCCTGCGGTGTCGCTATGACGACCAGCCACGCTCGCCTCAGGCCTCACGCATGAGGTGGTACTAAATCTGCAATGGAAAATTTGAGGAAAACAGGACGGTGGAGCCGAGCCCAGCTGGTACTAGCAGTGGGTAAACGCCATTAGATTACTTACAATCATTTTGTGTATTACAAGTTTTCTGAAAGTTTAAATGTGCAAATGAAGTATTATCTTAGGCTGTTAAATGTGTGTTCATTAGCATAACTTTCCAGAACAAAAACCTGAACATTTGATAGGTTCAAAATTCTTTTTTTATTTTGTTGTCAACAGCTTCAAAATAAATCCATTTTCTCTGTGTTTTCAGCAATGAAATGTACAATATATCAGGCTCTGAATAATATATGATTAAAGCCCTGTGTGATGGCTAGACACGTACAAGTCAAAATAAAGCCCAGTTCAGACCAAAGATTCACGACCAGACAAAACCGTTTTAGAACGTCGCAGTGAAAAGTTTCAGCGGTCTGAACCGGTCCGTCACAGCTCGAGTCAAACCAGCTGATGGTGTCGCTGTGACTCAGCTGGTGGAGTCTCCAGAGGCTGGTTTTAGAACGTAAGAGACGTCTCCTGTTTCAACAGCCAATAGAGAAGTCAGCTGGTGGAGTCTCCAGAGGTTGGTTTTAGAACGTAAGAGACGTCTCCTGTTTCAACAGCCAATAGAGAAGTCAGCTGGTCCAGTCTCCAGAGGCTGGTTTTAGAATGTAAGAAACGTCTCCTGTTTCAACAGCCAATAGAGAAGTCAGCTTGTCGAGTCTCCAGAGGCTGGTTTTAGAACGTAAGAGACGTCTCCTGTTTCACCAGCCAATAGAGAAGTCAGCTGGTGGAGTCTCCAGAGACTGGTTTTAGAACGTAAGAGACGTCTCCTGTTTCAACAACCAATAGAGACTTAGATGGTAAAGCCAGCTATAAACGATAGAAATGAAATGATCCATAATCCATTTTATTTTTATGTTACAAACAGCTGGTCAAAATGGCAGAGTTTTAGATGGAGCCTCAACGAGTGGCCGAAAGCACACTAACGACTGAAGAGAGAGAGAGAGCCCAGCGGCGTTAGAACAAAGCTGTGAATCAGAGAAATAAAATGTGTTTTCAACGATTCATCACTAGAATTGTAACTGTAGCAAACATCCTACTATCACTAACGTGATCCATATTCATAGTTAGACGAAACAAGTGATATATCCAGCTACAAATAAGCCTAAAGGTCGGAAGTTAGAACGGAACATTTAGTTATTGCTTCATTGTTTTTTTGGGGATCAAATGAGCTTCTACAAAGTGTTTTCTGTCTTCATGGCTCCACACACACAGGTCACAATAATGAAACATGAACAATAACTTAATAAAAAAACAGTATTGATAACAAAAAGAAGGTCTAAATGAACCAAAATAGCCAAAACTAAAAAAAAAAAACAATCATTTTACACATGAAAAAAACAAAACGTGCTTTCGACTGCAGCATTGAAGCAGTTCAACATATTTGATACAGAGTTAGGGTTAGGTTTGATGCAGGATTCTTGCAATTTTCGGATTGTAAATCGCTTGGATGACTCTTTAAGAAAATAAACACCATCATGAATATCATCATCCTCTTTATCTCTAGCTGCTCTGCTCCACTGTCACACACACACCTTCACTGGTGATATCTTCAGTGGGACTTTATCCCAAGTGTTAATGAATAGAAACATCTTCTCAGTAAAGGTGTGTGTGAAGGTGTGTATGTGTGTGTTAGTATCAGCATCAGAGAATGACAGCTTTCCTCTGTTCCAGTCCAGAGTCACTCTGATCCTCTGGAGCTTCTTCTGCACTACGAGAACAGTGGGTGGAGCTGATGGTGACCGTGCTGAGCATTTACCTTTATGGAACAATATTGTCCATAATCCGGACGGTCTGCCTCCCTTCCTCTGGACAGACTCTGCTAATACTCCCAGTTCCCAGTCTGTACTGTCTCCAACCTCAACATCCCAGCTGTGAGTCCCTGAGTTAAAGCCCTCAGAGCCCAGGACACAGTGGTATCTATCAAGCCTCTCTGGATTATCAGGAAGCTGCTGTCTCTTTCCTCCAAGTCTCACACTGGTCAGATCTTCAGACAGGATGAGTTTTAGATGAGCAGTGTTTGGGTCCAGAATCACAGGAGTGTAGGAGACCATGTCCTTCATCTTGTTCCAGATGTTGAAGCTCAGGTTGCCCAGGTGTTTGGCCTGGTCTATCAGAGCTCCTGAGAGCAGCTGTAGATCATCATCTCCTCTTCCTCCCTCAGTGCAGCCAACCTGGCCTCCTCTTCCTCTTCTAGAAACCGGTGAAGCTTCTTAAACTGATCCTTAATCCGCGACTCTGTGCGTCGTGCCTGGAGCTTTATGTGTTTTGCTGTCTGATCAAACTTCACTTTAACTTGTTCAAAAACCTTCAACTTCTTCTTTAAGGAGCCCAGAGTTTCCTGAAGCTCCTTCCTGTGTTGTCGTGTTACTTCATCGATCGGTCTGATTCTGTGGTTGGAGTGTGTTTCTGAATGCAGACAGATGAGACACACTGGCTGCTGATGGTCCAGACAGAAGAGTTTGAGTTTCTCAGAGTGCAGACTGCAGAGAGCCTCTGAAGCTCTCTGATCTCTCTCCAGTAAGAAGGCCCCACACAGGTTCTTCAACACCAGACTAACAGGTGGATTTGCATTTGAAGATGTCGTGTTACAGACAGGACACTCTCGAGCTTGTCCACCAGCTCTGCAGACAGTCTTTACAGAAGCTGTGGCTACATGTCAGAACAACAGGATTTATAAAGACTTCATGACAGACCGGACAGCAGAGATCCTCCTCTGATCTGGAAGCCATTTGGTCTCTGAGTGAAGCTGAAAACACAGCAGACAGAAAGTACAGTCAGACATGGTGCGACATTTAGATTTTTAATTTTTGGTTAATGGGTGCTAGCCAGGTCTATCTACTGGCTTTTAAGATGGTCTCATTAAAGTTCAGTTACATTTTATGCCATTTTTAGTTTTTATTATTAGAATATTTATTATTATTATTAATATTTATTTATTTATTTATTTATATTTGTGCAATTAGGTTAGCACAGCTGAAAACTGTTGTGTTGATTAGAGAAGGTATAAAACTGGCTTTCCTTTGAGCTAGTTGAGTATCTGGAGCATCAGCATTTGTGGGTTTGATTATACTCTCAAAATGGCCAGAAAAACAGAACTTTCTTCTGAAAGTCGACAGTCTATTCTTCTGAGAAATTAAGTCTATTCCGTGCGAGAAATTGCCAAGAAACTGAAGTTGTCCTACAACGGTGTGTACTACTCCCTTCACAGAACAGCACAAACTAGGGGTGCACGATATTGAAAAAATGTGATATTGCGATATCGATAAGAATATTGCAATATTGATATTAATTTCGATATATTTAAACATATGTAAAATTACCAAAGTTATGGGAAAACGCATCAAAATAGTTTTCAAAAAAGTTTTCTTACAACACAAGGTTTATTTCAACTGACAGTCATATTGGACTGGTCCAACATGTGTCTACAGAACAGGACATGTTTTACTGCTTGGACAGTATAAAATAAATAAATAAAGAGCCTACAGAACAGGACATGTTCTACTGGTTGGACAGTATAAAATAAATAAATAAAGAGCATGTCTATAGAACAGGACATGTTGTACTGGTTGTATATACACTACAGTATAAAAAACAATGCAATGCACATCTGTTGGCTTAAAACCAAAGTATTTCCAAGCTACCGAGGAGGAGGCATTACCCTACAGTCATATTAGCTACAAGAGACAGCTACCATTCATTTTCAATGGGAGTGGCCGTTTGGCCACGAGCGACTGCCATTCAGAGTGAAGGCAGCGTGAGGGCAGCGTGACGTATGTCAGTGGCTCAAGTCGAAGAAAATAATTCAAGATGGAGGGACATCGTATTTATGTATATCTCTGATATGTTTGGCATTTGGCACTCATTTTCTTACTTTTGTGTTCTTTTTGCTCCACTCTTCGCTCTCTCTTTAGCTCCTTTCTTTTCTTTCGCTTCATTTTATGGTTCTGCGGAGGCTCCACGGTGTGTGCGTCGAGCATGTGGGTGTGTGTGGGTGTGTGTGGTAGAGCGAAGAAAAGGTGAGAGAGTGACTGCGATTTTCTTTGGAGCGAGTAGTGACCCTAGAGTGTTAGTGAGAGAAACTTAAGTGTCTCCTCTGTTCTTTCTGACCACGGTGGAAAATCTGTAGCAGGAAAAGTTAACCCTCTCCTTGAGTTCATGTTGTTTATAGAGAAGGAGAACCAGGAAATGAGTCGGGGGAAATACAACGCTACCAAGTGATGTGTATTTTTCGAGAGGTGCATCAAAGAGTATAGACGTAACAAGAGGAGAAACTCAATGGAACTGCAGCTCCGCCATCTTGGACTGAATGTAACACAACGTTCTATTGAGTTTCTCCTCTTGTTGCTTCTATACTCTTTGGGTACATGTCGGGCGGGAAGCAACGCAAACAAAATATCGCTTAATTATCGCGAGACTTTCGGTATAATATCGCGCAACGTGATATCGCGATAACGATATTGAGTCGATATATTGTGCACCCCTAGCACAAACGGGCTCTAACCAGAATAGAAAGAGAAGTGGGAGGCCCCAGTGCACAACAAAGCAAGAGGACAAGTACATTAGAGTCTCTAGTTTGAGAAATAGACGCCTCACAGGTCCTCAACTGGCAGCTTCATTAAATGGTACCCGCAAAACGCCAGTCTCAACGTCCACAGTGAAGAGGCGACTCTGGGATGCTGGCCTTCTAGGCAGAGTGGCAAATCAAAAGCCATATCTGAGACTGGCCAATAAAAGGAAAAGATTAAGATGAGCAAAAGTACACAGACATTGGACAGAGGAAGATTGGAAAAAAGTGTTATGGACAGACGAATCTAAGTTTGACGCGTTTGGATCACACAGAAGAACATTTGTGAGACGCAGAATAAGTGAAAAGATGCTGGAGGAGTGCCTGACACCATCTGTCAAGCATGGTGGAGGTAATGTGATGGTCTGGGGCTGCTTTGGTGCTGGTAAAGTGGGAGATTTGTACAAGGTAAAAGGGATTTTAAATAAGGAAGGCTATCACTCCATTTTGCAACGGCATGCCATACCCTGTGGACAGCACTTGATTGGAGCCAATTTCCTCCTACAACAGGACAATGACCCACAGCACACCTCCAAACTACGCAAGAACTATTTAGGGAAGAAGCAGTTAGCTGGTATTCTGTCTGTAATGGAGTGGCCAGTGCAGTCACCAGTAAGTTTTCATGGAAAACATGAAATTGTCTGGGTGACTGGCTGCAGTTCTTTGCGTGGCCATTTGAGGCGAGTCATTCCCCAGAGACTCCTATGTTAAAAATAATCTGAACTTTACATAATAAATAAATACATTTACAGCCTGGTACAAAGAACAGGTTGGGTCTCTATAGCTAATTCCCCTCTTTATAATTGGGGGTAATTGTTTTTTATAACTCACCCATTTAATCAAATTAGGCTTAAAGCTGCATAATGTTACTATCTACACAATATATGGTCTTTAGTTATGAAACCCCACATTTTTTATTTGACATGACATGTACATGACATGACAAGTATCCTGTATCATATATGCATGTCTGGTATTTGTAGCAAAGCAGACAGCTTAAGAATCGGTTGGAAATTCAGTGATAAATTATGATTTTGATTGAATAGACCTCCTGTCTGTAGACAAACATGCATTAGGAGGGGCGGCATGTCCGTACCAAAATGGTGGCCGCGTCGATGTATCGCTCCAATGAATACTAGCAGCCAATGTGGTAGCCTATCTACTGTGGGCTACATATCTGTGGGTCTGGCAATGTCACACTAATGTCAATTAAACTGTCCACAAAGACAATGAAAAAACTGTTCCATTTACAAATGTAAACGATGTTTAATTCAGTTATTACATTCAGTCAGTTGTCCAGTCTGTGAATCCAGTCCAGGTTTCTGCTGGTTTTCTGGATGAATGGCGGGTTACCTGAAGCAGCTGAGGAGTCGATATCAAGCGGTCTGGGAGGTTGTAGTGCGGGAACTCGGTGAACAGAGCTCACTGGTCGGATGGAGAAACACTTTGAAATGGATTCAACGGTTTTCTACCGGGCAACTGACCGTATAGCTCCTGTCGGTGCTCTACTACTCCTTCACTCCTTCTTTCCTCCACTGTTTATTGTCGGTTGACACACAACCATTTGGTGCTTTACCGCCACCAACTGGTATGGAGTGAGATAAGATAAAATAAGATAGACTTTATTAATCCCACACTGGGGAAGTTCCTGTGTAAAAATGTACACACATCAGAATAACACAAATACACATTAACAAGGGAGAAAAATATACATAAAGTATAAGAAATTGAAAAAATATAATTTGTTATAATAATAATAACCTAGTAATAAAACCAACATATTTACACAATAAACACCCTTATATAAACAGACAGTATATAAACACAGATATACAGATGAGTAAGGTGAATCAGGATATCTAAAGTGTACAATACACAAAAGCTATAAAATAATTTAAAGTTGTTGGTCTCTATATAGCTATGCCCCCTTCATAACAACTGTATGGGGGTGAATGTTTTTTATAACCCACCCGTTTAAATTATATTAAAGCCTAAATTTGCATACTGTAGACCCACACAAGATATGATATGTTGGTATGAAAACCTGCATTTGAAATTCAACCAAGTACCATGTATCAGAAATACAGCTTCAAAATCAGTTGGAAATTCAGTGAGAAATATGATTTAAATTGTGGATTGACGTCCTGCCTGGAGACACACACATGCATTAGGAGGTGCGGAATGTCCGCCCCAAAATGACGGCCGCGTTGACGTGTTGCTCCAATGAATAGCAGCTGTCAATGCGGTATCTGTGTGTATCTATAGGTTTACACAGATATTGAAATCAGATCTGGTGATGAATTCCAGGTTGTCAAAATGGCTTCCATCCCTCCTCTACTAACTGTTTTTGTTAAGAAAGTTGCTACTTAGAATTCCTCATGGGGGAGACAGAAACTACGCACTATAGCTGTAATATGTGGCTTCAGTATGGCTAGCAAAGCATCAAAGGGAGACACTGACATCCTGAAGTAAACTTTGAATGGATGGGGATAATCCCACCGCTCTTTGATAAGGAGGTGGAACTTTTCTCCATTTTTATTTTATATTCTTGGCCTTCCGTGTATGATTTCTGCTCTGTGCTGCTTTGCTGTTGTCTCTTCCGTTTAAAGGTCCAATGTGTAGGAATTTCTCCCATCTAGCGTTGAGATCATATATCGCAATCAACTCTCTTGCGCCACGCAGTTCAAAGTACGTATTACAGCTACGGTAGCCTTCACGCTTCAAAAAGCTGGTCTCTTGCTCTTTTCAATCTCCTTTTTCTTTTTCTGGAAGAAGGATTAGACTCCTGTTCCTGAAATGTGGATTTTGAATACTTGTGGTCCTCCATGTTTTCTTCTTCAAACTTGCTAATGGGAAGCTACGATACCCATTAGCAGCATTAGCAGCAGCTGTGAGTTTATCATGTGACAGAGAAAACGTGAAAGGTGGAGCAGTACGTCCTGTATGTCCCTTACCGGCTAACGTATTTCTAGATGGAGCATGAATATGGAGCGTCTACCCCAGTTCATGCAAATGCAAATGTAAAATTTCAAGCCAAAAGGAATACTTGAAATTGATGGTGGTGGTAAATATTCATGAAAAAAGACAAGTTGTGAACGGGCAACACAGATTTTGATAATGAACTAAACACGTTACACACTGGACCTTTTTGCAAAGTCTTTCACAGCGGATGAATTAATACGCATCGGACTCAGAGTGCAAGGCTTCTGTGCAAAAGAAAGAAAGAAATGTTCAGGGTTAAATGTAACTTCAGGCACTCTTGAGTATGCAATACAACGCCGAGGTTATAAAACCTTTTGGTTACGCTGCTGTTTATATGAAAATGAAAGAACTTTCCTGCTCGTGTAGGTCTTTATGAAAGTTTAAAACTCAAAAAGAAACATACATTCATTTAAAAATTTAACAGGGAACAGACCTCCCAATCTGGGTTGAATATAAAAATTAAATAATCGTGCATTTGAGCTGTGTAGGGCTGCACAGTTAATCGCAATTTTATCGAAATCACAATATGGACTAGTCCAATATCCAAGAGGGGCGCAATATTTGTTAAAGGCAAAATATGTGTCAAACCGTTCTGAATGAAGTATTGTGGTGCTCCAGAGACGTCCCGGCCTACAAATCCTATCGTACAGGAAAAATCACACTATAATCATTGAATTTTTTTTAAGATTTAATATTAGTCAATGAAAATGAGAGTAATGATACAAACATGATCATTCCCTTCGATATCGGGAATCATATCGCAATCGCAATATCAGTCAAAATAATTTCAATTAGTGTCATGTTTCAGCAGGAGGACCCAAATGCAAGACTCTTCCAGGCAGAAGTTCAGACAAACGAACAGGACTCAGTCAGGAGAAACAGAGAGACAAAACGACAAAGGAAAGAGGAACAGCAGGTGTAGAAATACACAGACCAATTAACAGGAAGACAGGGGACTGGACAAGACCAACAAGACCATAATTGGGAACAGGTGAGAGCAGAAACGGAGGGAAACTAACAAGACTGGAAGTGCAGATCATGTAAGGGAATGGGCGGAGACAAATACACATGACAGACAGGTAACCACAGAGCACATGGGAAACAGCAACAAGCACAAAACGCAACACAATATACAAAATGGCCACCAGGGTGGCACAAAGGCAGTCAGTCACGACAGGATCCTAGATATTTTCAGCCCTAGTGCTGTGTCTAAATTAGTCACAAAGTTGCAAAGAAATGAACTTGAGGAATTAAATAAGCTGTTGTTGAGTCACAGTCTCTTCCTGTTCCTGACCACCACAAGTTTTCAGCAGGCAGTAAAGATTATTTATCTCGTATTGATTCAGGGAAGTCAAACGAGGAAACGCTCTCATTGACAGTAAATGTCTTGGTGTTGCAGCAGAGGGAGGAAGGTTGGCACACTCACACCTATAATTTTAGCACTTTGTTCAGCCTAGGTTGGTTTTAAATGTGCTCTATAAATACATTGACTTGACATCTTTTTAAATTCACATTTTAAGGATATTTGCATATAACTGATCCCTGTGTACTTAACATCAGAATGTTCAGAACAAACTCAGCTTTCTGTAAAGTGAGACCCAAATTTTGTACCAGAGCAATGTGTAAAGAGATAATTTGGCCCCTTTGGGATCTGGGTGTCCGTCCCCAGGGAAGTTATGAGCGTCAACAACTTCATTTTCTGCATTTGGAAACACTTTAATGCACCAATTTACGTTGGAAGTACCTTTATTTAGCCTATGCGAAGAAGAAAAACACAGATGGCAATTCAAAATATATCAAAAATATAATGGAACGTTGTTTTTGTGTGTCATTGGGCATTTTTAAGTGGGTATATGGAAATCCTGGAGCTTTCTTAGTGGGTATACTGCGTATACCTGCGTATCACGTACACCACTGCTTAAAGCTGAAAAGTTGATATTGGCTTTTTGAAATTTCTCAAATCTCAATTGTTTTGGTGCTTGAAATTTGAAAACACCTCAAAATGTTTGCCATGGATGCAAAAAAACACAGAAAATCTACCTCGATCTGAATTTTTTGTGACGGACAAACATTTCGGAGGCAGAGTGTAAACGTGATCGACACACTGTGCGACAATTCTGGATAAACATTTCTGACTCAATGTGCAAGGACCTTTAATCTGTGAGGGGTCAGCCCTATGTTCACAGAAAAAATTGGGCCCTATGTTAGGGTTAGGGTTACATTCCATCTGTAGTCCATTGCTACTGGATAATAGGTTGGGTGTAATTGGCTACCAAATTGGGAGAATGGGGATACAATCTGAAATTTATAAAAAAGGAAATGTGGGAACATAGGGCCTAATTTTGAAAAAAATCTTAGAAATCTGGGAACATAGGGCCTGAAACATAGGCACGCTCCCATCTGTGAACCCACACAGATTTATTACATATGTACTTTTTTTGTCTACTGTTTAAAAAGTTGATCCTGCAGATTTACTTTTAATTTTGTGGCTGTTTTTGTTTCTTATCATCCGTGGTGTTTTGACGTGGTTTATATAAATACGTGGTTGTTATAAAATGTCTACTCCTCAGTCAGAAATGCCGTTTGATTCCTGCTAAAACATTCTTTTTTAAAGTCTCTCTGCTTCCTCCACAGTCTACAATTGTTTCCAGCCGACAGAGAACATAGTTCAGGGTTTCCTTTATGA
Organism: Sander lucioperca; assembly: GCF_008315115.2. Taxonomy (NCBI): domain Eukaryota; kingdom Metazoa; phylum Chordata; class Actinopteri; order Perciformes; family Percidae; genus Sander; species Sander lucioperca. Next base: position 24,777,090 of record NC_050178.1, on the reverse strand, counting down.
AACGCAGCCATTCACAGCGCTGCCGGCCGTCTCACGTTCACACCGACTCCAGACACACACACACACACACACACACACACACACACACACACACACAGAGCTCCTCTCTCTGTAACTCTACTCTGCTGATACAGTAAATGGTTACATTGTGAATGTGTTCATGAAAAGAAACATTTTGTAAAAGTGTGTGTGTGTGTGTGTGTGTGTGTGTGTGTGTGTGTGTGTGTGTGTGTGTGTCTGTGTGTGTGTCTGTGTGTGAGTGAGAGAGAGAGAGAGAGAGAGAGAGAGAGAGAGAGAGAGAGAGAGAGAGAGAGAGAGAAGGTGGCATTGGAGAACGCTACTCCACTGTCAGTATGTCGTCACACACACAGACACACACACACACACACACACACACACACACACACACACACACACACACACACAGGGAAGATTAACAATCATCTCTGACAGGTTTGCATGCAGCTGCTTGTTCTGTACAGCCGGAGAAAATGTGCTGATGCAGCAGCTTTTGAACTGAGTTTAAGTCAAAGTGACACGGAGCGGCCAGCGAAAGAAACAACTTGAGCTGCACGGAAAATAACGTCCATAGCCGGTTTAAAGCCACACCTGCAACATGGGCGAGGTGTTCAACAGTTATTTAGGTTGTTAAAGACACTTCTAAGACATTTAAGACTTCAAATGTGTGACGATGCACGTCTGAATGGGCCTGACGATAAAGTTATCACCAATATCTGTAAATCGGATACATCAAAGCAGTCCCAATCCTGCTTCAGAGGAACATATAGCTAATGTCTGAAGCATTCAGGTTTTAATGGTATGTGAGTGAGGCAGAAAGAAGAGAGAGAGAGAGAGCATTGTGATGACAGCACATGGACTGTGTTTTTATAGTTTGACACGCACACTGACAGTTGGCATTTTTTTAAATATTTGATTGATTTCCAAAAACTGGGTGTTGCTGTTCCTGTAATCACGGCCAGGTTTCCTCAACTTAACCCTTGTGTTGTCTTCCCGTCCTCCACGTAACTTTTTTTTTTTTATCTGGGTCCAAATTTTAAATGAAAACTTTTTTTTCAACATTTTGTTGTTCTTTTTCGACACTTGTCACTCTACCCGATGTTTTTGTTGATTTTTTTCCAGGTTTTTTTGTCACTATTTCCAAAGTTTTTTTCCAGCGATGTTTTGTATATTTTTCCCAGCAATTTTTGGATGTTTTTGTAGAATTTTTCCAGAATGTTTTTGGATGTTTTTGTAGATTTTTTTTCCAGCAAATATTTTTGATGTTTTTGTAGATTTTTTACAGCAATTCTTTGTAGATTTTTTACAGCAATTCTTTGGATGTTTTTGTAGATTTTTTCTAATAATTTTTTGGATGTTTTTTTAGATTTTTTTCTAATATTTTTTTGGATGTTTTTGTAGATTTTTTACAGCATTTTTTTGGATGTTTTTGTAGATTTTTTCTAACAATTTTTTTGATTTTATTTTTAGATTTTTTCTAATATTTTTTGGGATGTTTTTGGAGATTATTTTCCAGCAATTTTTTGGATGTCTTTGTAGATTTTTTCTAATACTTTTTGGGATGTTTTTGGAGATTTTTTACAGCAATTTTTTGGATGTTTTTGTCACTTTTTTTAATTTTTGTTTTTCTTCAAATATCCCAAAAAAAATCCCGAATTTCTAAAACCTTTTTTTTAAAAAATGGGTCAAATTTGACCCGAGGACAACAGGAGGGTTAATCCAATGGTGTATGTTAATGTCCTCATACACAATCACACATTAAACAAGTAAGTAAGTAAGTAAAGTGTATTTATAAAACGCTTTTTAAAGACTTAAGTCACAAAGTGCTTTGCAGGGCATAACACACAATACAAGACAGAAATCATAGAAGATGAAATGACTATGGGAACATGTTTAAAAAGTACAGAACTGAGAACACAATGCCAGAGTTTTTTCTCTGTTTGTGGAAGATTTAGGTGCACGTATTTGTCTGGGGGTTAAGGGGGTCCTCCATTGAGAAAATGTTATGTTTTTCAATAAAAAAAATGCAATTTGACATAGTTTTGGACCATTCTTATTACATTATCTAGGCCCTATCTTGCACCCGGCACAGCGCAGCGCAAAGCCCAACGCAAGTGGAAATGAGCTAGACCTTTTTCTGAGTTTCTTAACCCTATTCATCTCCAAATTCTTTCAAAATATACTTTCTCCTTACTGGCTAATATTCCTTTATGGGAATATTTCGACCCACCTGATTGGTTAGAGTTGTGACACCTGCAGAAAGCTGCTCAACAACAAAGGTGAAGCAGGTTGCGTAAGACGTCCACCGTCATCTTATGCGACTGATCTTCACTTGTGTAACACTGCTCCACATTTCTATTCAGGTGTAAAAAAATCGTTCAGCGCCAGGGAACAATGCAGGAAAGCTGCCAAAAACTGTGCAGTGATAATGTTTTTTTAAACACTTGACTCAGCCTGTGATCCTTGTCTTGATTTACAGCTGTAATTGTTACAAACCTTCTCCTGTGCTCATTTCAAAGTGGTGACTAATCTCAAATTGTTGTTATGAAAAGCAGATCCTGCAGATAACATGTAAAAGTCTCAGGAAGGGGAAGTAATAGTTTTAAGTAGTTTCCTTATCTGCTCATTTTATAACACATACACTTCACTTTTTTATAATAGCGGGAACAATGTTTCTTTGATCTCAATGCAAACTAAAGAGCTTTTAAAATGTCAAAGAGAATGTATTAAATGAAATAAATCCTCCTTATCTTTATCATTTTATCATTTAAATACTCTTAATCCTTTGTTTTCTTAATCATTAGCCTGTCCCTCTGGTAAATAGGTGAAGGGGACACATATCTCTGTTGGCTAATTTAAAATCGACCGTATAATTGCAACTTGTGGAGAAACAATAAGAGAGATAAAAAGAGAAAGACTTAAGCCCAGTTCAGACCAAAGATTTGCGACAAGACGAAACCGTTTTAGAATGTCGCAGGGATAAAGTTGCAGCAGTCTGAACCAGGCCGTCTCAGCTCGACTCAAACCAGCTGATGGTGTCGCTGTGACTCAGCTGGTTGAGTCTCCAGAGGCTGGCTTTAGAATGTAAGAAGACAAATTGCTGAAAACTAAAGAGTGTAACAAAGGAGGAGAAGACAAGAAGGTAACAAAACTGACAAAAATGTATGAAAAAAATTACAAAAACGTTGAAACAAACCCGACAAAACCGTCGGATGTATAAAGCAAGAAAAACGTCTAAAAATCCAACAAAAATGATGAGAAAAATCATCAAAAAGGCATCAGAATCATCTCCGGAGGCTGGTTTTACAACGTAAGAGACGTCTCCTGTTTCAGCAGTCAATAGAGAAGTCAGCTGGTTGAGTTTCCAGAGGCTGGTTTTAGAACATAAGAGACGTTTCCTGTTTCAGCAGCCAATAGAGAAGTCAGCTGGTCGAGTCTCCAGAAGCTGGTTTTAGAGCGTAAGAGATGTCTCCTGTTTCAACAGCCAATAGAGAAGTCAGCTGGTCGAGTCTCCAGAAGCTGGTTTTAGAGCGTAAGAGACGTCTCCTGTTTCAACAGCCAATAGAGAAGTCAGCTGGTCGAGTCTCCAGAAGCTGGTTTTAGAGCGTAAGAGACGTCTCCTGTTTCAACAGCCAATAGAGAAGTCCGCTGGTCGAGTCGCCAGAGGCTGGTTTTAGAACGTAAAAGACGTCTCATGTTTCAACAGCCAATAGAGAAGTCCGCTGGTCGAGTCTCCAGAGGCTGGTTTTAGAACTTAAGAGACATCTCCTGTTTCAACAGCCAATAGAGAAGTCAGCTGGTGGAGTCTCCAGAGGCTGGTTTTAGAACGTAAGAGACGTCTCATGTTTCAGCAGTCAATAGAGAAGTCAGCTGGTGGAGTCTCCAGAGGCTGGTTTTAGAACGTAAGAGACGTCTCCTGTTTCAACAGCCAATAGAGAAGTCAGCTGGTGGAGTCTCCAGAGGCTGGTTTTAGAACATAAGAGACGTCTCCTGTTTCAATAGCCAGTAGAGAAGTCTGCTGGTAAAGTCAGCTACAAACTATAGAAATAAAATAATCCATAATCCACGGAGGCTCAACGAGCGCCCGCGAGCAGGGTATGTTGTATGTATGGGGTCATCTCTACTAGAAATGGAGCTGTAGCAAGCATCTCACTGTCACTATCCTCATTTATATTTTAAGATGCAACACATGACATCCAGCTACATAAAAGCCTGAAAGTCTGAAGTTAGAACGGAAGAACAGAAGGTCGTAATAGAGTATTTTTTATAGCGTTTACTGAAGTAAAGGATCTGGATACTTCTTCCACCGCTGCTTTTACTTCAGGATCTTGAATGCAGTCCTTTTGGTATAATGAAGTATTTGTTTTTGACTTTAATGTGTTTGTACTTCAGTAAATGATCTGAAAACATCTTCCACCTCTGTCATTTGTCCCAGCTGTACTATGACTCACTGGTTTCTGCCAAACATTTGTCATGTATGCAGATAAGCCTGGAAGTTGTTTACATTATGATACTTACTGTGACTCATCAAGGTGACTTCCCTGCTGCATCATGACAGCTGACTCACCTCAAACATGTGGCCATGAACATGTGACTTTTCCATCTGTCAACAGGAAGTCATTAAGTCAATCCTAATCCTGCTGTTTCCAGCAGTGGAAGAAGTATTTGGGTCCTTTACTTATGACAAACTACTAATACCACACTGTAAAAAGAGTTAGATAGAGCCACGAAAAGATCTTCACTGACAAAGAAATATGGCCAATTACTTCATGTCCTATGGTCCTTTGATAAGGTCCAAGAATTTTGGACCGGGATACATGATAACCTGTGTCTGACTGCAGGGACGCAGGTTCCATTCAGCACGAGATGATTTGTTCTGGGAGATGGGTCGATCCTAAGCGGGATGGATAAGCACATAAGAAGCTGGGTCCAGACTAGTGTAATGTTAGCCAGATAGATTATTTTAAGAGGATGGAAGAATGAAGGGGGTGCCGCCTTCAATCCAGGAGTGGGCTGGTGAGATGGCTAGGGGTGGCGGCGTTTGAAAAGATGTCTTATAAACGGTTTGCTGGATTGGATGTCTCTACTAGAAAATGGGGAAGGTACCTGAACTTTCTAGAGGGCTCCTAAGAAGCTTTGTGCTGGGGAGAGACGTGTTTGATGGGCATACGATCTGTCACTTCTTTGCACTCCTTCAAAACATCGCTCTTTACTTACTTGCATGCAAACTGTTGCTGTAAATGGACTTATAAAATATAGAAGCTGGCACTACTGGTTTGACTGACTCCTGCAGACTTAACACTGAAACATAATTTGAATAAGCACATAAGAGTTCGAGATATTGTCCTTTTTTTAAGATAAATTTTTTTGGGCATTTTTAGCTTTTATATTAGACAGGACAGTTGAAGACATGAAAGCGGAGAGAGAGGGGGAATGACATGCAGCAAAGGACCACAGGTCGGAGTCAAACCCGGGTCCACTGCGTCGAAGAGTAAACCTCTACATATGGGCGTCTGCTCTACCAACTGAGCTATCTGGGCGCCCGATATTGTCCTTTTTTTGGAAACTAGAAGGAAACATAGAGAGCACAAACCTTCGCCAAGGCCATATCCTAGAGCCCTGCGCGGGACTATTTCCTTTAGACCCGGAGGGCATTTTTTCATGCCATTAATTTGCACGTCAGCTCCAAAGTTTTAATGGGTTCTTTCTAGGTTCGTGCTACACCGTTCCAACAAGTTTCATGAAAATCGGGGCGGTAGTTTTTTCCGTAATCCTGATGACAGACAGACAAACCGAACTGAAAATAAAACCTCTTTGGCAGAAGTAATGTCGGATCATGAAATGATCCTGTTTCAATTGATGTAAAATTAAAACCATAACAGCTTGAGCATCTCCTTCTTTCTGCAGCAGAAAGCTAAGGCTTCTGTGTTTCCTGTCATTACGTTGCACGCTCGGGATGACGTCACCACGTTACGTGACGTCTGGTGCAAAACCGCGTGACACCGTTTCTATTGCAGATGAAACTATCAAAACGCCTTTACACTCTGCTCATAAAAACGAGCAAATCTCAAAATCTCACAAATGTACAGAGATAAAATAACTTCTGGAGTGATGAGAAACATTTTGTTCATGATTTGACATTCAGAAGTATTTTGGATCAACATGCTTTGTGTGTTTATTTAGTAAACAGGTCAGATTTTTTTATTTTTCTATTTGACACAATTTTTATACTTTTAAAGATGCACTATGAGTTCCTGCATGGTTTCAGCGCAATTTCATTTTTGTTTCAAATTGTAGTCATCTCTCCTTGATCCTCTAACTGCCTGCCCCCTGAACACACCGTGAAAAAGCCCGGTCTCAGGAGACAACACAGGGGTCGTAAACGTCAAACAAACACTAGAGGCACAGGCTGTACAGCAAAATACAACAAACTACTCCAGCCAATCACAGACAAGATGGTTGGGGGAGGGGGTGGGGGTTAGTGACAGTTAGTCAGTTAGTCATGACAGTTACGGAAACATGGGGGGAGGGGCGAGCTTGCTCTGTTTTGTTTGGTATTTACTTGGAACGTCAACAGAAGTGACATCATGCAGGAACTCCTAGTGCACCTTTAATAATTATGATAGTTTTATAGACTTACATTAACTTTTTGCTTAGGTTGTACTGCTTTTAGGGATATGAAGCATTTAGATAGATAGATAGATAGATAGATAGATAGATAGATAGATAGATAGATAGATAGATAGATAGATACTTTATTGATCCCCAAGGGGAAATTCAAGGTCCCAGTAGCTTACAGACATCACACACAACATACACATACATCATAAACAAGATGATAAAAAAGCAAATCCACATGAATAATATGGACAAAAAAAATAAATAAAAAATGAATAAAATAAAAAATAAAAAATTCACATGAATGTACTAAGAGATGTATAAGTATGAGACGCTTACAGTGACAGGGAAGAGACTGACCCTGTGATTCAGTATGAGGGTGTGTGTCATGGTGGTAGTGCAAATAGGTCCAATAGTGCAAGGATAAAGTGTAGACACCAGCATTAAATAAAATAAAATATAGACAATATAAGAGAATAATGTAAACATGGTAATATAAAAACTATAGCAGTGCAAGGATAAAGTTTAAAAAAGACAGCATTAAATATGGGCATTATAAGCATTAAGCCTTAAATAAGGGCATTATAAGGGAATAAAGTAGACAGTAGGATAGACACAAATCAACAGTCAATATTAGAGTTTTGAAGTTTAAAGATTTAAAGATATTCTGAGAAATGACATCACAATAAGCCAAAAATACCAACACAGGCACTATTGCAGAGTTCAAATGGTTAAACAAGAACTTACTTGCCTCATATTGTAGATTATATAATGTTGTATTTAGCGCAGGTTTACCAGACAGTCCGGTAAGACTACTTTGTATTTTACCACCTGCCTCATGACCGGGACAGTACCTGAGCCAAATCCCTTTGCTAGTGTCACATAGAAATATATTTACTTACTCAAACACGGCTGAGTGATGATGTCAATCAGGAGCTGTTGCATCCCAGAGGCGTTCGATCTGTGCCCTTACACCTCACCCTGTTGGGTAAATATTAAGTCACGCAATAACGTGAACTGTTCACGGATGTTAACGACATCAAGAACCTTCCTGTTCCACTTGGAAAGTCACACTTGAAACCTGTTTTCATGTAAATATACTTAGTTACATTTCACCACTGTTTGTTTTCAAGTATACAGTAAAGTAGGAGAATATATTGTGAGAAGACAGTGACTGTTTGACCCTGGCGCTCCACATTAACACAGAAAACCATTTAGGACAGACCAGATTGGAGACATTCTGCGTTCAACTATTAATTTCGTCGTGTTGCCCAGGAGAGCCGAGGCAGAGAAGATGACTCCTTCTCATTAAAATGCCCTCTGTTTCTCTGACATCCATACAGGAAATTCACAGTTCAACATTGTATGTTAACCCTTTGAACTTGGCAATAGAAATGGGCCTCCAGTGCCTACATTGATATATGTGCTTATTGTGATGTCATTTCCAGGAGTATCTTTATATACATCGTATCCCTAAAATCAGTACAACCAAAGCTAAAAGCGAATGTAAGTCAACAAACCATAATAATGAATAAAAGTAGTGAAAATTTGTCATATGTCTCATATATTTTATTAATCAAATTTTACTAAATAAACACACAAAACATGTTGATCCAAAAGATTTCTTAATTTGGAAACATGAACAAATTGTTTCTTATCACTCCACAAGTTATTCAAACTCTGTAGCGGAGTGTAAAGGCGATTTTTTTGGCGTTTTTTTCATCTGCAATAAAAATGGTGTCAAGCGTTTTTTCACCGAACGTCACGTATCATGGTGACGTCATCCCAAGCGCACAACGTAATGACAGGAAAGACAGAAGACGTAGGCTACATATACACTGCTACATTTTGGTTTAAAAACTAATATCTTCTGCTACGTTTCCCACTCTCATTCCCCCTGCTCTGGCGTTTCCCCCTCTCGTTCCCCCTGCTCTGGCATTTCCCCCTCTAGTTCCCCCTGCTCTGGTGTTTCCCCCTCTCATTCCCCCTGCTCTGGTGTTTCCCCCTCTCATTGCACCTGCTCTGGCGTTTCCGAGCCCCTAAACCGGAAACATTTGGAAACACTTCTGCGGGGTTGTGCTGCCGTAAATAGAGACTGTTGGCAACACCGACACTGACACCAACGTTTCTCCTCCTGATTGGGTCTTATGGGTCACGACGTCTCGTTCTCTGAGACTTAACGCTACTAATGTTACCATGGCAACTACCAGCAGTGGGCGGAGTCTCCACGCTGCCTCCTGTTTGTGCCCAGTATACCAGAATGTTGATGAGATTTGAGGTTTGGGCATGTTAGTTTAAACAGAGATTAGTTCTACTGGAGCTAAAACCACTGAACGGAGATAACTTTTGGCTCAAAGCTCCATTTAAAAACAAAACATAGCGATGTAAATGTAGCCTTAGCTTTTTGCTGCAGAAAGAATGAATGCTCTAGCTGTTATGGTTTTTATTTTAGATTGATTTAAACAGGATCATGTGGACAACAACCTCCTACTTTCCCCTGTTCTCTAGGTTAGGGTAAGGGTTAACATGTTATTTCACGGGTTACAAACTTTCCAAAGAGTTCTGTAGAAAGGAAACTGCTATTCACTTTAAATTCTTATGAAGTCTACTTGGAAGGATTACACAATTCAATACTAATTATAGTGAAACTGGAGACATCGTTCAATTGTCTCAACCCCTTATTGTTTGCTACGCCTCAAACGTCAAGCTTTTCGTTCTCGCACATCACACATGCAATTTACAATGAAAATGTCAAATTTACCAACGAAATTGGTTGTAAACAACGAAACAATGGGTCCTTGGTTTCAGACGGAAGTAAATAAAAGCAGCTTGTCATTTCTTGTCATAGACGGCACCTTTTGTTTTGTTTTTGTCACCTGAAATGACTACTGTCGCTGGGGAACTAATCGATCTAACGATAGCTTCAAAATGCGGTTTCGGCTAACTTTTTTAAAACGAGAAACCATAACGTAACAGGAACTTAAATAGGCGCTAATGGCTACATACATATCGTGCTAACAGACTGAGTCTTAGCGATGATAACCATGCTAACACTGTGGACATTAAAATAGACCTGAACTTCTTTTTGGCTGCTGTCCGTGTTTTTTGTCTTAAACTTTGACCCTCTCACTGTGTGTTCTCACTTCAGCAAATTTAACTGGAACATTTTGGTCGCCTTAAAATGTCTTGTTCAGCTTTCTGCAAACCAAGCTAGCTATGGCTAGCGTTAGCTGGTAACTTCAGGGAAAGTTTGCAGATTTTCTGTTCTGCCTTACATGCAGATGAACGGCTCCAGTACCTGGAGGTCCGCGTTTACCCACCGGTTAATCTCGCTTTGCCAGACCTTCCTCCACAGCGCTGCGGAGGAAGGTCTGGCTAGTACACACAGCATTCTGGGATGGGAGAAAAACGTGCTCTGGTTTATTGACATGCTAAGGTGCTAAGCGCCGGACGGAGCCACGGCACCTCTGCAAAATAGTCTCGGGAAGGAACTTGTTTTGGTGGAACATGTGTACGTTCAAAAGTAGTTTTAGTCGTGCAACAGAAAACTCAGATTGGACAGATAGTCTAGCTAGCTGTCTGGATTTACCCTGCAGAGATCTGAGGAGCAGTTAACCATAGTCCTCAGAAATCCACCAGAGGTTAGAACGCCAACACAAAGACAGAGGAAGGTGACGGACATCCAGCTGGAAAGAGTGATCCGGCGGAATTTCCGGCGTCAACGGAGCAATCTCAGAAGTGGAATGTCGTGGATATAGACTTACCAATGGTAAATCTCTGACTTGCTTCAGAAAGGATAAAAAAATCGGCAAATTTCCTTCATTAGCATTTAGATTAGTGCAGTTGAAAACATCAACAACGCTGGCTTGGCCACGTCATCCTCCCCAGCTCCACTCCTACTACCTCTCGTACAAATTTGGTCACTTCTGGCTCCGAAAAAACCATGAAGGCCACAGCCAAAATGCAAACTCCCGGGTGCCCGGATAGCTCAGTTGGTCGAGTGGGTGCCCATATATAGAGGTTTACTCCTCGACACAGGGGGCCTCGGTTTGACTCCAACCTGCGGCCCTTTACTGCATGTCATTTCCTCCAATAATGCAAACTCCTGGCTGTCAACAAACCAACGGGTGACATCACTGATGCTACATCCATTATCTTGACTGTCTATGGCCACCAGCCTTCATTAGCTGGCTCTAATGTGCATTACATGTAGTCCTGTGTGTTTAAATCCGTTGGTGACCGCCGTTGCATATCTTTTCCTCTGCCCTGAACTCCCTCACCCTCCTGTAAATGTGTATTGTGCAGTAAAACTCACCGGGGAATTAATCTATAACTGTCCAAAAGTGGAGCCAGGATGTCGAACAAAAGATCTGGAAGTCTTTGATGCCCTCCTGCTGAATGGATCAGCTCCCCTCAGACAACACTGGTCAGTTTTTATTCAATTCAATTTCATAACAGTTAGTTATCTCAGACACTTTACAGATAGAGTAGGTTTAGACCACCACTCTATAATTTACAGAGACCCAACAATTCCTCCCAGAGCAATGCAAAAACTTTATATGTATAGGCAGAAACCTCAGACAGAACCTAGCTCTTGGTTAATAACAAAACGGTTATACAAGTCTACAGGCAATAATCTCTGTTGGTGCTTGATAATTACTTAATCCCTACATGGCAGATGGAGGTGTGTGTGTGTGTGTGAGGCAACAATCTGTTATGTTTGCTAAATGCCTGTTGCCTCGACTTCTCTCTCCTTGCGTCGCTTCCTCGACTCCTCTGCTCGAATCTCCTGTGGGCGGGGGGCGCTCCCATCCATAGCTCTCCTGAGATTTGTGTTCTCTGTCATGAACTCCGCTTAGGAGCCAAACATCCCCCTCCCCCCAACTTCCTCCCTACAGTATGAGGATCTTCACGCTCTTATACAGCAGCAGTCAATGTGGTGCTGACAGTAATAAATACGTGGAATACATATGAATCAAAGTGCATTACTTTTCTTAACTATATGTACAAATGGTTGGGGTCAGCTCTATGTTCCCACATTTCTAAGATTGTTCTTAAAATTAGGCCCTATATGTTCCCACATGTCTAGGACATCCTATCCTCCCACAAGATCTTTTAGGGTTAGGGTTAGGGTTAGTGGGATAAAATCTGATACACATTTATGAAAAAGGAACTGTGGGAACATAGGGCCTAATTTTGAAAAAGATCTTAGAAATGTGGGAACATAGGTCTATGGGAACATAGGGCCTAATTTCCAATGAAAAAAAAAATCTTAGAAATGTGGGAACATAGGGCTGTGGGAACATAGGCACGCTCCCGAATGGTTCATGAGAACAGTCTGAACATGTGGTGGCTTCTTCCTTGGCTCAGGCTACACCCTTCCACCAAGTTTCATGAAAATCTGGCTAGAAGTTTTTCCGTAATCCTGCTGACAGACAGACATACTGAATATATATATATATATTTTTTTTTTTTTTTCTTTTTTTTTTATTACATGTAATGCTAAATATTCCAGCAAGCATTTGCCCTGCAATAAAGTCCCTTTGATCCAAATGTGTACACTGGTCTGTAGCTGACCTTTGGTACATCTTTTACATTATTATATGGGATCTTTATAATTCATGAGGTAGAAGGAAAGGGTCCAGGACAGGACTGGGTAAGCTTTTAGGTGAATTGGGGTTGTAGCCTACATGTAACATGCTACCTCCAGAGACAGAGGGAGTCTCGGGGGAGGAGAGGGAGGGTTTCCCATTCCGCACATGATTAGATCAGAGACAACAAGAGTGAGAGTGAAAGACACAAACATTGCTCTATCAGAGGCGGTGTTTGTCCTCAAATTTTGCGACTGAGAATGTGTTTGTGAGCTTTTAATGGTTAAAGATAAGTCACAGAGAGATGGCTGCTGGGAAACCTTTCTGCAGTCAGAGAGAGAGAGACAGAGAGATTTGCCTTTCCACATTTATATCCACAAATTATCTTCAATAAATCTAACTAAATACAAATCCGAGTGAGAATTACTGTAAAGTGATGATTTGGTGTTTTCAGAGGGAGAAAAGGCAGCCCTGCCAAAGCCAGAGACTGTGAGGAAGTTAAGCAATGCTTCCTTCAAAATAAAAGCAAAGAATGTCTAAGCGCTGTGTAGTAGGTTCTGGCTTCACCACAGATGCATTCTGGGATAGGAGAAGAAAAAAAATGCTCTGGGTTGTTTGCATTTGTTCCCACAGCCCTATGTTCCCACATTTCTAAGATTTTTCTTAAAATTAGGGTTAGAGTTAGGATTAGGGATAATAGGTTAATGGATAATAGGTTGGGTGTAATTGGCTACCGAATTGGAAGAAAGGGGGATAAAATCTGATACAAATTAGGGCCTAATTTTGAAAAAAATCTTAGAAAAGTGGGACCATAGGCACGCTCCCCTCCGTGTGTACTTCGTCCACAGCAATCCCACCAATCAGTCCCAAAATGTCCTAGTTAGAGAGGAAATGCTGTAAGCATAATCCTGATACATCTTTACAATCATTCCCCTGAAAGAACCAAGCAGGCCTGCCTTGTTGCACGATTCAAATTTTCTTTAAAACTTGACATTTTCAGCGTGTAGCGTGCTAGCTCAAAGTTTGTTGTTGTTTCCCGAAGCGAAGGGAGTTTGAGAACGGTAACACAGAGAGCAGATTTATCCTGGAAATGTACTTCCGTTTATCCAGACCTAGTGTTTCTTAAATGGGGGTACGTGTACCCCTAGGGGTACTTTGGAGGACTGCAGGGGGTACAGGACATTTTTTGCAAAATGTTTTTCAGTTACAAGGCTGTGGTCAGTTAGTTTTGTCGTTATATTTGAAGTTTGTCACCTTAATTTGAAGGTTTTGTCGTTTGTTTTGACCTATTCTTGCCTTTCTTTTTTCAAAGTTTTAGTCAATTTTTTCAAAGTTTGTCGCTTATTTGAATTTTTTGTCATTTTTGTCACCCTAGAGTTGCCTTCTTTCTTTCTACTGTGTTTTTTTCCCGTAGTTTGTATTACTATTTTCGACCTATTCTTGCCTTACTTTCCTTTTTATATTTTTAAAAGTTTTTGTTGCCTTTTTTCATGATCATTTAAATGTTTTCCAGGTACAAGGCTATTGCTTAGTAAATATATCACTGACTATTGTTCCTCTTTATAATTTTTTTTTCATACAACATTTTTTTTTTTAAATTTCAAAGGGGGAACATTATTGAAAAAAGCTTTGGAACCACTGATTCAGACTATCAACTGTAGAAATTAATGGGACTTTATTTTGAAATTTCTAATCAGAAGTAGGCTACCATATCTGTTGTGAACTGGTTGGCTTGACAACGGAGAGAGATTAAAGGAGGAGGAGGGGGAGGGAAGGAGGAGTCCGTCGTTGGAGACCAATGACAGGACAGGTAGGCTAGCAACAGGTGAGCAGAGAACACACACCTTACACACACACCGACACATACACACTGTGAGGAAAGAGCCTCTGTCTGCACATCCTGTCCGACCTCACGGGGAATTAGAGAAGCTAGGACCATTTCACCGCCTCGGAGGGGAAACTACTGCCAAGCATTTGGATTATTATCGAGATTATAACCCCGGACGACAAGAAACAAATTCAAATATCACTCTGAAAAGGACTTAAGAGATGCGTGTGAGCCTCGGTGGTGAGTTAATGTGACTTTTAGAGCTTTAAAACATGTATTTACGGGTTTAAAGTGTCACAACGGTGCAGCCGTGTGTGTTTACGTAGAGTTGGAATATTGAACTCTAATGTTAAACCACCACTGTTTGCATAACACAGGGCTAAATGTCTCCTTATTCTTTGCAATAATGATTTTACAAAACCATTAGGCTACAGTAGAAACATATCCTCGGTTGTTTCGTATCTTTCATAACGCATGAGAGGACTGTTAGGGTTTTTTTTTTTTTTTTTTTTTTTAAAATAAAAAACCTAATAAATCCCCTGAACCATGAGTAACTCGGAGGGGCTACGGCCGGCGCCGTCCGGCAGGAAGCCGCTGGGGAAGCTCGCCTCCCGGCTCGAGGAGGTGAAGAACCCGTGGCGGCAGGTCTCCACGCTGGAGCTGAGCCACAACGAGGCTGCTCGGCTGGCGACCGACGCGCTCCTGGAGCACGGGGAGAAGGAGTACCGCCGAGTCCTGACGGAGGAGCGGGAACTCAACTTTCTGTCCCCGCTGGAGATCCGCTACGTCACCCAGTACGCGGCCAAAACGTTCGAATCCGAGAGCAACGGCTCCGGTTCCAACGACCGGGACTTCGGGGACGCGGACGCCGTTTCCGAGCTCACCTCCGGGACTTACTTCCCGATGATGTCCGACGAGGAGCCGCCGATGCTGGAGCTCGGCTGGCCGGAGGCCAAGTCGAGATACGGCCCGTCGGAGACGCAGATCTACTTCCAGAGGGACAAGTCTCACAACGTCAAAGACCTTATCAGGTCCTTGATCAACAAAGCCAAAAAGGTAAGAACCAACTGTCAGAGAGATGCCGTTGAAATAGATGTAGCCAGGGGCGATTCTAGGATCAGACCTTTAGGGGGGCTCAGCCCCCTAATGAGAATGTGACACGGATACAGTGCTTTGCAGGTGTTAACCCCCCCTGCTAAGTCAGTAATTTCACTGGATAACAATGAATATATATTATTATTGTAACAGAGGATACATGCAAAATATTGAATAAAGTCCCTTTATGGACCACCAGAATCAGATGAAATGATAATGAGGTGTAAACAATAAATAAATCAAAAATTAAACTTTCCTTGACTGGGTTCCAGGTGCATAGCATCGGTGACAGCGACACAGGATATTAAACCTGTTTCTTTGAACCTGCAATTGTTTTTCCTCTGTCACTAACAGACAAGTTCACAAACTCTAACTTGAAGAAAACAAAGTTTTTTATTATTATAATTTTTAGGGGGGGGGAAGCTGAGATAAAAGGGTCTAAAATTGCCACTGGATGTAGTGTTGAAAAAAGAGACAGAAATGTTGCAAAAAACGGTGAAACCAGTGGTGTGGTCTAATTTATTGTAGTGACCCAAAAAAAATGACTAAAACGTCCAAAATGCGACAAACATCTAAAATGGCGACAAATGTCGAGAAAAGCAACAAAAACTGTGAAAACCGCAAAGGACAAAATGTCGAAAAAAGTAACATATATATATATTCAGCCTTTGACCTCATAAGGTCCCAGAAGAATTGTCAATGCCCTTAATTGTAAAGCTGCAAAGATGAAGCGATTAGTTGTCAACTATTACATTTTATCGGCAAGTATTTTGTTAATCGATTAATCGGTTTGAGTCATTTTTTTATGAAAAAACAGTCAAACTTCTCTGTTTTCTGCGTGTTAAATGTGAATATGTTGTAGTTTCTTCTCTCCTCTGTGACAGGAAACTGAATATCTTTTGAGTTGTGGACAAAACTAGACATTTGAGGACGTCCTCTTAGAGACGTTTTAGAGACCAAACAACTGATCCATTCATCCAGAAAACAAATTGTTAGTTGCAGCCCTACAAAAACAAAAACAGGTTTACCACAGAACTCTTGGCTTGACTTTTATTCTGCCCCCGTGTGTGTGTGTGTGTGTCTGTGTCTCTGTGTGTATGTGTATGTGTTCGTCTCTGTGTGCGTGTGTGTGTGTGTGTGTGTGTGTGTGTGTCTCTGAGTGTTTGTATGTGTTTGTCTGTGTGTGTGTGTTTGTGTGTGTATGTGTGTCTCTCTGAGTGTGTGTGTGTGTGTGTGTGTGTGTGTGTGAGAGAGTGTGTGCGTCTCTGTGTGTGTCCAGCAGTTAAACCGTTTGAAATAAAAGTGTTAGCATGTTTCCTGACAAACACCCTGAATAAAGGAAGCGTTAGGTCTGGTACTGTCAGTCGGGTTGTTTTTCTCCGTTCCAGCTGAATGCGCGCCTCTCTCCCCGCAGACGTTTCCACCTGGTTTGCTTACAAACAAATGCAGCAGCAGCCTCAGGGCGGCCGTCCTCCCAGCCAGCTGTCATGTTTGATCAGCTCTTATCTCTGAGCCCGAGGCCGACGGCTCGCTCTGCCTCTCTTTTAGCCACTGACCTCGGTTCAGGGATCGGACAGGTTTCGCTCTCTAATCACCGGCTCTATGATCCGGTCACCTGGGCACACACATGTAACAGGCCTGCACTCGGTCAGTGTAACGCTTATCAGTTCAATTTTCTAAGCACAAACGGACATTTGGAAAAACAGAAAAATGGGTTCAAAAATCCAATTTTTCATTTTTTTTCCCACCTTGACAAATTCAAAAATTGGATCTTTAACCTGTTTTTCCAATTTTCAGTTTTTTATTTAGAGGATCAGACATTGAGAAAATTACAAAATTGCGTCTGAGCTCCAATTATTCAATACTGCAATGGTATTCTCTTCCGCTACTTTGTGGAATATGCAGGTCATTAACTGCATATGGACCAGAAAAAACTAAAAACTGATAGACTTTGGGGTCAGAGGTGCAACTGATGGTTTTGAGTGGGGGGGCGGGGCGTAGCTAGGTGGAACGAGGGGGAGAATACCATCGCAGTATTGAATAATTGGAGCCCAGATGCAATTTTGTAATTTTTTCAATTTCTGATCCTCTGAATAAAAAACAGAAAATTGGAAAAACAGTTTAAAGATCCAATTTTTTAATTTGTCAAGGCGGAAAAAAATGAAAAATTGGATATTCTAACCCATTTTTCTGTTTTTCCAAATGTCCGTTTGTGCTTAGAAAATTGAACTGATAAGCGTTACACTGACCCCACTCCCCCCATTTATAGATTGTATAGACACAGAACAACCAGACTGCCTCTTGTGTCTCTTTGTAGTTCAGGGATAGGTGCAAATATTTTGAGGCACTGGCCCCACCAAGCCTCTAAATTTGGTGGCCAAAGTACATTTTTGGTGGCCCAAATGTAAACTCATAGAAAAACAAAACCCGAAAAGACAATTTAACACAGCCTTCCTTTAACTCTTCTATAAATGAGAAGACATCAACAGAATGAAAATATATAATTTATTCAAGTTCTTTGTAAACATATTTTTTCTCTCACAGTGTCTGACTTCAGTCTTTCTGTTTTGAGCTAAAAGTGACGCTTCCTTCTCTGGTCTAATCTGCAAGAGAGACCACAGTGTTTCCCACACTTAGACTAATATGTGGCGGTGCGCCGCACTATCAACACCTGCCGCCACATATTACGTTTGGTTATTCTTTTCTTTCTTTTTTTAACGCCATTTAAAACACGCAGCTTATTCGTTCAGCTGCATTTCCTTTCCCTGCTCTCCGCCGTCTCTCTGTCACATGCGTCTCGCTCTCACACACACACACACACACACACACACACACACACACATAGAGCCCCTCCCGTGTGCACACAGCGTCTGTCTCCATGACAGGAGAAACAGGAGAAGACGGCTGGCGAAATTCACAAGTTCACGCAAGGTTGGTATCTCGTGAACACCTTTACACAATCGCACATTAAAAAGTGCTATAAAAATATTTCATATTCTGAATTCAATGTTGTCGGTGTGTTAATGTTGGAGTCCCGACCCGACTCTTAGCAACCAAGCGATTGCGCCTGCTTTAGAAAGTTAACTAGTCACAGGTTTGCGGTAAAATGCAGTTGGGTTGTCGAGGTTAAAACACTATATGTAGCAGCTGTGAACCAAATAAACGTATTATAAATAACGTTATGTAATTTTTTTACTCTTACACTGAATGTTTGCTGCTTCAATCCAGATGAGAATTGAAAAGTATTTTCGGCGACTGAAAAAGGCCCGTGTTGAGGATGAGGACCAGCCTGAACCGGAGGTATCAGTCTGAAACAGAGCTCAACAGTCCCACCAGTGGAATTAGTTATGTTATTAATTTGTTTACAATATTTCCAGGCTTCAACCAGTGAAAGACAGGGCCAGGGAGAGAAAGAGCTAGATTCTTTAGGCATTGAAGTAGGAGAGGAGGACAGCATCCAACAGCATGTCCTCCTCAGTTTTTGATACTTGATTGTTAAGAAAATAAGTATCTCACATCCCCCCCCCCACCCCCGGTCTGGCACGGGGCGACCGACTGACTAAATTACCTTCTAATCTGTGGGAAACACTGGACCAGCATATGTTGGCCACACGGGGGCCACCTACTGGGGATATTTGGTGGCCACAGGGGGCCACCTACTGGGGATATTTGGTGGCCACAGGGGGCCACCTACTGGGGATATTTGGTGGCCACAGAGTAACATTTTGTGGCCGCGGGCCGTAGGGCCATGCTTAATGTTGAACCCTGTAGTTTTGTGTCTTATTGTGGTAGTTTGCGTCTCTTTTGTAGTCATTTTGTGTCTCTGTGGTTGTCTCTTTGTGGGTGTTTTATTTGTGGGCATCTTGTTTCTCTCTGTTGTTGTTTTGCTAATCTTTCTGTAGTAGTTTTGTGTATTATTGGGGTAGTTTGCGTCTCTTTTGTAGTCATTTTGTGTCTCTGTAGTCGTCTCTTTGTGGAAGTTGCGTTTCTCTGTAGTCGTTTTGAGTCTTTGTGGACGCCTTGGGTCTTTCTGTAGTCGTTTGTTTTTATTGTGGTAGATTCTGTCTCTTTTTAGTCGTTTTGCTACCTTTCTGTCCTTGTTTTGTGTCTTAATATGACCGTATTCATCTCTTTTGTAGCCATTTTGTCATTCTCATATCTCTTTGTAGTTGTCTCTTTGTGGTAGTTTGTGTCCCTCTGTAGTTTGATTGATTGTCCCACGATATGTTACCGTTCCCTTTTAAAACGGCCGGATGACCTCTGACCCTATGATCCATAGGTTGGCATGGCAGCCACTTTGGACTAGGGATGCAGCGATTATCGTCCCTGGCTGAATCCAATAGTTACCAGCTCTAGGGCTGTGTATTGACAAGAATCTGGCCATACGTGTCACGATTCAATATATTGCAATATATTTCGATACTGTGCGTAAGGCGATATATTGGGATTTTCACACAGTATAATTTTAGAAAAACTAATATTTAAAAAAAGACATGATGTTCATAAAAGTCAAAGAAGTTTACTTTAGGTAAACAATTCAGTACACAGAAAATCAAACTGCCAGTTTGGGATTGTGGTTCACAGGGTCTTAGGGAGCTAATTTTATGTATGTGTATGTTGTGTGTGATGTCTTAAGCTACTGGGACCTTGAATATCCCCTTGGGGATCAAAAAAGTATCTGAGTGCTATCTATTGAGTGCTAGGGGCACTTTGATGCTAGCCTCTCACCGTAGGTCTTGTTGTTTCCGGCCGCTAGTGGTGTGTCTCAGCATAGCCATCTAGCAGTAGGGGGTTTAAACACAACATAAATGTCAACCACTGTCTTACATGAATATTTTTTAACGTTGAAAAAAAATAAAAAAAATAATGATAATAATAATTTTAATTATATAGAGGCAATATCAATTTTTCAATAAAAAAAATTGATATTGCCTCTTTGAAAATCGATACAGTATTGCGAAATGAAATATCGCGTTACTCAAGTGTATCAATATTTTTTCTCACACCCCTAACCAGCTCTGTAATATACAGCCGTTATAGTTCATGACGTGTGACCTAGCGTTTATAAGCGTTTATAACCAATGTTTCCGAGCTGTCTCCTGATCCCTAAACTGAGCACATGACAGCTGAATAAGAGCCGTTGGTTTATTGGCAGGCAGTCCATCACACGCTGCATGAGTCACGTCTCCACAGACACTTCCTTCTTCCCTATATATAAATAGAGATATAGTTTAATATGCACGATGAAACCGGTTTTACCCAAATCATAACCTGTTCAATCCCTGCACGCAACATTCAAAAAAATGTAGAAATACAACAAGTTGAAGAAGCTGTTGTCTCTCGACACGGCAGTAACAAACTTTCTTTCACACATTTGTGCAGAGTCAGCAGGTTTTAAGATCGAGTGACACAACTAAAAGCAGCTCACCAGTCAGTGGATACAGCTGATAAACATCTGTTACAGAGCTGGATGTTTGTTCATCCCACTTATCTTAAGTTCACTTCATTTGTTAGATTAGAACAATATAGGAGCTTTGACCTCCGTACTGTTTAATCAAGTCACAACAGCAGTGCAGTAAAGGAGACTCACAGTTATGTTAAACTGTCCTCATTTGTGTTTGCAACAAAGAAACCAGGGTTTTACCTGGCTCAGAATGGGCCTTTGGGGGGGCAGGGTGGGGGCAACATATTCAGGAAACACGTTGTTGTTGCATTTTTTATGCACCAATTTATGGCATGAACTTATATAATGGAATATAATGGAGTAAGGGGGCTTTCACATCAGGGACCTGGGCACTGGGTGCACTTGAAACTAAGTCTAGTATGTTTTTTTTGTGCGTTTATTTTTTAAGATTGTTTTTTTGGGGCAGGAATAAACCTCCTTAATATGGGCGCGCGCTTTACCAACAGATCCCGTGTCTCTGGACGGAGACCAGTGAAGGATATTAGAAGCACTTTTCCGGTGATGGCTGAGTGTTACTGAGCAGCCTCCAACTGAGAGAGACGACGTAAATGTGCCGTCTGAAATGTCTGAAAGTTGGAAGTCTTCTGGTAGCTGTGCCAAGAGAAATCTCAATCATTCCCAATCTAGCAGAGACGGAGAGCGTAGGTATATGTAAGGAGATAACATAGACACAGGCTAATTATTGATCACTAAAATGATAGTTAACATTAGTAATTAAACTTAAACAGCTAATGGAAGTCCAAACTGCCTGCGAGATTCTCCTGTACTATACGGTAATTCCTCTACTATGAGACAGTAAGTCTCGTGGTTATGACCCAATCGTGATTGATAAAAGATCAAATGTGTCACAACATGCTTTTATAATATATAATGAAGCATTGTGGTGCTACGGAGATGCCCCGGCCTACCAATCATATTCTCCAAACGTAAGGGAACATGCTGGTTTGGTACGGCCCCTCGGCAAAAATCACATCATCTCCCATCGTCTCTCTAACATGTCTTTAATGTCTCGCTAACATTCCTCTAATGTCTCTCTAACGTGTCTCTAACATGTCTCTAGTGTTATTCATTTGCACACATATATGTGCACATGCCTGTGAGCATGAATCTGTCGGTACACGTCTGTATGTGTGTGCTGTCATCTGCATTCAAACCCATTCTTGGTGTGTGTTGCGTAACGCTCAACATGTGGAGGAGCCGTTCATTTCTTCTCAATGCATGGGGGGGGGGAATGCAGAATGCACTGAGAGGGTTTAATGTGGTGGTCCCAGAAATTGTGCACTGTGCTTGTACATTTAGTTTGAAACATTATTAAGTAAAATGTAAAAGTATACATGTTAACAGGGCAGAAATGTAACCTAGTTTTCATTATCGATTTAATTATACTTTTGATTAATTGTTAAGTCTATGAAATGCCAGGCAGTTCTGTCCATCGTTGACATCCTCAAAACGTTCTCTCCAACCAACCGCCTCAAACCCCCAAAATGTTCAGTCAGCGGGGAAGCCCAGTTCAGTGTCTCTGCATGTCTCTAACATGTCTCTATTGTGTCTCCCTGCTGCTCCAGGTCATCGCTCTGGTGATGGACGTGTTCACAGACGTGGACCTGCTGTGTGACCTCATGGAGGCGTCCAACAAGCGCAAAGTCCCCGTCTACATCCTGCTGGACGAGAAAAACCTTGAGCACTTCACGGAGATGTGCTCCACGCTGGATATTCAGAGCTCACACATGAGTGTAAGTATGGGGGTTCATCTGAGGGGAGGGGGGGACTCGGACAGAGACGGAGTTAAACCTCGGGGGCAGAGAATCAGAAATCAGAAAGGAGGTTATTGCCACAGTCGTTACCTTACGTGGGATTGGCCTTGGTGAATGGTACATACATACACAGACATGGATGGATGGATAAATGGATAGATTGATAGATAGATGGATGGATGGAGGGATGGATGGATGGATGGATGGATAGATGGATGGATAGATGGATAAATGGATGGATAGATGGATAAATGGATGGATGGATGGATAGATAGATGGATAAATTGATGGATGGATGGATAGATGGATGGATGGATAGATGGATAAATGGGTGGATGGATGGATGGATAAATGGATGGATGGATAGATGGATAAATGGATGGATGGATAGATGGATAGATGGATAAATGGATGGATGATAGATGGATAAATGGATGGATGGATAGATGCATGGACAAATGGATGGATAAATGGATGGATAGATGGATAAATTGATGGATAGATGGAGAAATGGATGGATGATAGATGGATAAATGGATGGATAGATGGATGGACAAATGGATGGACGGATGGATGGATGGATGGATGGATAAATGGATGGACGGATAGATGGATAAATGGACAGATAGATGGATGGATGGATGGATAGATGGATAAATGGATGGATGGATATATGGACTTTGTTAATCTCAAACTGGGAAATGACTGTGTTACAGGGACATACACACATACAAAAATATACTAGAAGTAATAATGAACATAAATAAGATAAAAAGATAAGATAACAAAAGATCAAAATACCAGAACACCTACTGAAACCCCTTGAATATATGAATACATAGAGTAAAGATGTGTTCCATTCCTTGGTTAAATGACTTGAGAATGAAGATGAGGGCGATGCAGGAGCTAACAGAGAAGATCTGAAACTGACCAAGCTGCAGTCACATGTTAAAACTCTGTCTCTTGTTAGGGGCAAAAAATCTGACTTCCCAAACTGGTTGGGTACTGAAACCGGTTCTGGTTTTCCCTCTAGTGTCCCCCAATATTTCACTATAAAGCGTGTGTGTTACATTTTTGCAACCTCAGCAGTATAGCCATCTCTACACCCAACGTCTAGAAATCACACCGGAGTGTTAGAGAATGTGTGTGTGTGTGTGTGTGTGTGTGTGTGTGTGTGTGTGTGTGTGTGTGTGTGTGTGTGTGTGTCTGTCTCTCTGTGTGTGTGTTTCTCTCTCTCTCTCTTGCTCTCTCTCTCTGTGTGTGTGTGTGTGTGTGTGTGTGTGTCAGAGTTGGATGTGTTCAGTATCCTCCAGTTTTCTC
>NC_050178.1:24708402-24748402 GCF_008315115.2 Sander lucioperca | reverse complement strand
ACTTTTTCCAAGTTAGTTTTTAAAGTTTTTTTGTTGCCTTTATTCATCAGTATTTAAATGTTTTTTCAGTCACATGGCTGTTGTTTGGTAAATCTGTCGCTGGTCAGGAGGTACTTGGCTTAAAAACACAATTCTGACGGGGTACATTTTTGAAAAAAGTTTGAGAACCACTGGTTTAGAGGATTTGGTTCCAAATTTAACATGCGCAAGTTTGGGTTTCCATAGCGACCAGGCTCTTGTTGTGTTGCAGCCGTTGGAGCACAGTAAGCGGCGCTCTAGTGTGGCTTTATTTTACGTTGAAAAAGCTGTAAAACTGCAACCCACCGTTGAATCAAACTAAAACTGTCCTCTTATCTGTGAAAATAGGCATGTGACCCGTTTCAACCCCACCCCTCAAAGAATCGGAATCGATAAGAAGCGGAATCGAAAGGAAGAATGGGAATTGGAATCAGAATTGTTAAAATCCAAGCGATGCCCGACCCTACCTGTTAGACGACTCTCTTCTCTTCGTGATAACTTTGATGATTGATTGTTTAATGCCACGAAGGCATGCTCGGATCAGATCTTTATCTGAACTTTTTTTCCCTGGGGGGGAGTTATCTGCGACATATCTGAGCCGTGAGTGATTTATCGCGAAACCAAAAGCCGTCCTGCAGGTTCTCCCTGGCTGCTGTGACGCGCGCTAGGCGTCCCGGCGCAGCACGCCTTCTCAGAAAACAGACGTACTGTTTAACTGCCTGGTTTAAAAAAAAATGCAGTGCATGTGGAGCCGTGTCTGCGGAGATTATTAAAAGCCCCGCGGGCAACACGTGCTGAGTGGAGACGCTCTCTGGCAGATGTTAGAGCGAGTGCTGCAAACAGGCCTGAGATAAGGAAGTGTAGTTACTGTGTATTATGATGAACCAGTTCTTATTCTCTATAATATCTGTCATTTTAGATTAGATTAAATTAGATTCAACTTTATTGCCATTGCACAAGGACAACCAGTCCAACGAAATGCAGTGCAGTCATTAAAGTGCTTTTCCTTTATAGCTTAAAAAAGCCATAAAACACAGAATGCAGTAGGATCATGTTAGTCCATTATTAAAGTGCATTAGCAAATAAAGTGCATTCTGAGAAATCCGACAGTCCAGAGTCCATATAATAGTAGAGACAGAATGCAGTATGATCATATAAGTGCATTGTTGAGGTGCATTCATAAAGTGCATAGTGAATCAGAGGTAGTCAGTGATTTCTAGGCATGATCCCTCAGATATTCTTAGATCTTTTTAATACTGAAGAAGTCGATATTTTCTGATTCTGTGAACCACAGTTCTATTTGTAGATGAGTGTAGGGGAAATAAAAGAAACCAGTGTGTGTTTTAATTGCAGCTGGGATTTGCATTTACATTCGTTGCGGCAAAATCGCAGGTCTTTCCGTCTACTTTGAATCAGGGTTTTGTGATTTGGCTGCAGTGGTTGGGGGGCCGCGAGGGGGAGCTGGAAGAATGCAGCGGCTTGTGACGAAAAGTTGAAACGGATTCAACTTTTGGGGAAATGACGTCTGGATCCACGGAAGCACATTTGCAGGATAATTGCCTGACACCCTCACCTTCGGCTCTCTGTGCGTTGCTGCTCTTAAACTCTGTTCACTGGCGGCTTGTTCTGGAGATTTGGGGGCCCGTTCACAACAGCAAACATCGAGCTGGTGATTTTTCGCAGGGTTGTGCAGCGGTCGGAGTGTCACCTAAACGGCCCTATGTTCCCACATTTCTAAGACTTTTTTCAAAATTAGGCCCTATGTTCCCACATTTCCTTTTTCA
The DNA here is from genome assembly GCF_008315115.2 of Sander lucioperca. NCBI lineage: Eukaryota > Metazoa > Chordata > Actinopteri > Perciformes > Percidae > Sander > Sander lucioperca. The sequence continues at coordinate 24,746,600 of NC_050178.1, read as the reverse complement.
TGAATTTGTATTAGATTTTATCCCCTTAACCCTAGCCCTAAAAAATGTTGTGGGAGGATAGGGCTTAAATTGAAGGGAAATGTAGGAACACAAGACCTACTTTTGAAAATGTCCTAGAAATGTGGGCCTAATTTTAAGAAAAATCTTAGAAATGTGGGAACGTAGTGCTGTTGGAACATAGGGCTTAGTTTTCAGTGAAAAAAGAAATTCTTAGAAATGTGGGACCATTGGGCTGTGGGACCATTGGGCTGTGGGACCATAGGGCTGTGGGACCATAGGGCTGTGGGACCATTGGGCTGTGGGACCATAGGGCTGTGGGACCATTGGGCTGTGGGACCATTGGGCTATGGGACCATAGGGCTGTGGGACCATTGGGCTGTGGTAACATAGGGCTGACCCCGCCCTGTTTTTCTTTAACCCCTCAATGTAGCAAAATTAGACTTTATATTTCCCAGTTACTGTTTTCCGTCAGATTGTTTATGGATCTCGACGTTTCCGAACGCACTGAAGGTAGCGTTATTTCCCGGAGAGAGAAAGAAAGGAGACAGAGTTGGGCACCTGGGTAGCTCACCTGGTAGAGCGTGCGCCCACATATAGAGGTTTACTCCTCAACGCAGCGGCCGCAGGTTCGACTCCGACCTGCGGCCCTTTGCTGCATGTCGTTCCCCCTCTCTCTCCCCTTTCATGACTTCAGCTGTCCTATCAAATAAAGGCCTAAAATGCCCAAAAAAAATTTCTTAAAAAAAGAGACACAGGGACTGAGGAAACAGTCAGCTGTTCTACAAACTCCCGGGCAGTTCAGAGCTCGTGTTTGGTGTTTTTAAAACTTTCTCGTGGCAGAGATAGAGGCAGTGATGTTTCCTGTTTCCTGTACGGGACTCTCACACCGCCTCAAAACACTCTGACAAGTCTGATTCACGTTCACATGATTGGCCACTGCAGCGTGACACAGGGTTGCGTTTCTCCAAAAGTTAAATCTGGCTCAACTTTTTCCGTCTCCCACCTGCAGCCTAAACGCACTACCCCCCCATTCAAAATAAATGGAAAGAGCTGCGTTTCAGAGGATCGTCTGACGGCCGAGTTGACTTTGAGATCAGCCCGTCTACAAGGAAAAAGGGAAACACTTTATTGTGTTCCACTGAGTTGTTTCTAGTTGACTCAAGTGACAGAACAAAACCTTCCCTCCACAGTTTACTGTCAAGATAACACAATTAAAGTGCTCATATTACGCTTTTTGGCTTTTTCCCTTTCCTTTATTGTGTCATATATCTTTATTATGCACGTTATAGGTTTACAAAGTGAAAAAGCCCAAAGTCTACCCCAAAGAGACTTACCATCTCCAACAGAAAACACTGTTCACAAACTGCTCCAAACAGCTCTATTGTAGTGTATGCCCTCATACTCTGCTTTTGACTGGCTAGTAGTCCTTACCTAGATACTGTCAGGACATGCCCTCATATTCTGCTTCTGACTGGCTAGTAGTCCTTACCTAGGTACTGTCAGGGCACGTCCTCATACTCTGCTTCTGACTGGCTAGTAGTCCTTACCTAGGTACTGTCAGGGCACGCCCTCATACTCTGCTTCTGACTGGCTAGTAGTCCTTACCTAGATACTGTCAGGGCACGCCCTCATACTCTGCTTCTGACTGGCTAGTAGTCCTTACCTAGGTACTGTCAGGGCACGCCCTCATACTCTGTTTCTGACTGGCTAGTAGTCCTTACCTAGCTGCTGTCAGGGCACGCCCTCATACTCTGCTTCTGACTGGCTAGTAGTCCTTACCTAGGTACTGTCAGGGCATGCCCTCATACTCTGTTTCTGACTGGCTAGTAGTCCTTACCTAGCTGCTGTCAGGGCACACCCTCATACTCTGCTTCTGACTGGCTAGTAGTCCTTACCTAGGCACTGTCAGGGCACGTCCTCATACTCTGCTTCTGACTGGCTAGTAGTCCTTACCTAGATACTGTCAGGACATGCCCTCATATTCTGCTTCTGACTGGCTAGTAGTCCTTACCTAGGTACTGTCAGGGCACGTCCTCATACTCTGCTTCTGACTGGCTAGTAGTCCTTACCTAGCTACTGTCAGGGCATGCCCTCATACTCTGCTTCTGACTGGCTAGTAGTCCTTACCTAGGTACTGTCAGGGCACGCGCTCATACTCTGCTTCTGACTGGCTAGTAGTCCTTACCTAGGTACTGTCAGGGCATGCCCTCATACTCTGCTTCTGACTGGCTAGTAGTCCTTATCTAGCTACTGAGCATGTGCGACTCCCAACAAAGATGGAACAGAAGTGAGAGGTCTCACTCTGTAGCTAAAACAGAGAGCTCAACACACAGGGGGAAAAGAGGAGCTGCAGCAATGTGCTGTATGACAAAATATGGTGTTTTTTGAAAATTAAACCATGTAAACCTATTCTGGTACAACCTCTAAATACAATTATGAACCTGAAAATGATCATAATATGAGCACTTTAAAATAAGAAGTTAACTTACTCACAAAAGAGAAAGTTTACTGAGCACACTTGCAGACTGTTTAACTGCTCATAAAAGGCATTAAATGTCCAAAATGTTCTTTTAAAAAAAAAGCTCCGTCTATAACCTGGGGCTCCAGGCATCATCTACAGCTCCTGGTTGTTATTCTAAATATCAAATATGTTTCTTTAATTGGTCATTTGGGTTTTATTCCACGTGTCTCAGGCCTGCTGGGTAAGACGTTGCTCCTCTCATTCTGTGTCTTCTGTTCTGCCACGGAGGCTTTATTTCGCCTGCTCAGTCAGGCGTCTCCGCGGTTCATGCACATGTTATGTTGTTGCTGGCTGATAAGCTGATAAGCTGAGTCACTGAGGTGACTCATCGTCATCATCGGCCAGGATGTAGTTTGGGCTGATCTGCAGGTTTATCAGCTGGTAGGTGGACAGGGAGCATTGACACAAAGACAGCTGATAGTTTCCAAGTCTAGCGTCACATTTTACGTTGCATAATTTCTAGTTTTATTGGCCAAGACCAACTGCACACTTTTAGAAACACAATGCTGCACACATTTTTCTATGAAACAAAAGTAAAACGTCTCTGATGTCAGCTTGTTCAATGTGAATATCTTCTAGTTTCTTCTCTCCTCTGTGACAAGAAACTGAATATCTTTGAGTTGTGGACAAAACAAGACATTTGAGGATGTCATCTTGGGACTTTGGGAAACACTGATCCATATTTTTCACCATTTTCTGGCATTTTGGAGACCAAACAACTAATCCATTCATCCAGAAAATAATATATAGTTGTTATAGTTGCAGCTCTTGATTGAGCCTCTGGTCTGTAGGGCTGTCCTCCACTAAATAATTCTTAGTCGACTAACACTCTTTTGACTAATCAATTTGCTGATTTAATCGACAGATCTGAACAAAACTGAGTTTCTCCACAAAGATTCATGCAAAAGCTAAACTTTCAATCTTGTGTTTACTAGAGATGTGTACTTTTCTTGGAAATAAATCCTTCAGCATGAAAAAAGCATAAAATTTGACTAATCGACCAAAGACATCTTGGTCGACTAAGACCAAATCGACTAATCGAGGGGGCGGCCCTAGTTCTTTCCAGTCTCAAAGAAAAAAGCAATGACTAGATATGGAAACTACAAAAACAAATTAAGTTCAATAAACAGACGCTCGCACAATGCTTTGCTGACTTCCTGTTGGGTTTAGGGTAGGGGTGCATGATATATCGACTCAATATCATTATCGCGATATCACGATGCGCAATATTATATCGAAAGTGTCACGATAAGTATGTGATATTTAGTTCATTTTGTGGAGCGCTGCGTCCCGTCCGTTGGCTGTGTGGCTTAGTTGTGTCTGATTTAGAGCTTGATGATCTCGTTTCATTGGCCAGTTACCGTGCCATTTGCACGTGTACTACGTGACAAACCCTATGGAGCATACCACGTGTGTGCATATTTTGAGAGAGTGACAGTGTGAGTGAAGAAATGGATAGAGACAACAAAACGGAACGAATCAGAGAAGAGAAAGAAAAGTTGTGTCCTGTTCTCTTTATTTATTTATTTTATACTGTCCAACCAGCAAACCAGGTCCTGTTCTGTAGACATGGTTCCTTGTTTGTTTATTTATTTATTCATGTTGGACCAGTCCAATATGACCGTTAGTGGAAATTAACCTTGTGTTGTATTTGTTATGAATCTATTTTGATGTGTTTTCCCATAACTTTTGTAATTTATCATATGTTTAAAAATATCAAAATTCATATTGATATTGCATTAGCACATTTTGTCAATATCGTGCAACCCCAGTTTAGGGGTTAGAGCAGGGAAAGGAAATGCAGCTGAACGTGTTTTTAAATAGCATTTTTCCGGCCGGTGTTGATATTGAGGCGCACCGCGGGGAAACACTGTGAATGAAATTAACCGCGGAGAATTTGAACACCTCTACAAAATGCCAAAAACACAATATAGTGCATTGTTTATGTGATAGGGAACGGTTTCGACCACAGCTTTTGCAGTGGTGTATTGTAGTGGGTATACTGTACTGTATATTGGCCAGAATCTGCCTTTGGGGGAGGGGCCATATCATAGTGGGGGGTCTGGGCGTCCTCCCCCAGGGAAGTTTTGAGCATCAAAGACTTCACTTCATTTCACCATTTTACGGGGGACATTGGGCATTTTTAAGTGGGTATATGGAAATCCTGGAGCTTTCTTAGTGGGTATACTGTGTATACCTGCGTATCACGTGGACTATAGCACTGAGCTTTTCAGATTGTAACCTTAAAATGCCGTTGTGTCTCCTTCTCTAGCTTCACCTGGCTGTCGGCGCAGGTACACAGCAACATGGTGATGCATTTCACCGGCCGCATCACCGACAGCTTCGACAGGGAGTTCCGCTGTCTGTACGCCGACTCGCAGATCATCGACTGCTTCGACGCGGAGGAGGAGGGGATGTCCTACTACCCGTCATACCAGGCCATGATGGCCCCTGTCATGGGGCTCGGCCCGGTCATGGGGCTGGACTTACTCTCCGACAGGTACGAAGCTGAAGGCTGGTTTTTAAGAAGGGTTTTGTTTGTTTGATGCGCAGTCGGTCTTGAGAGGCGTGCTACATTCAAGGTTTGTGTGTTTGTCCCAAGCAAGCAGCAACTTCCGGGTCTGAAAAGTGAAGCCAATCTTTGATCGCCTAAAACGGTCTTGTTCAGCAAACCAAGCTAGCTAGCGTTAGCTGGTAACTTAAAGGTGCACTACGAGTTCCTGCATGGTCACTTCTGTTGACGTTCCAAGTAAATACCAAACCAAACAGCGCAAGCTCGCCCCTCCCCCCATGTTTCCGTAACTGTCATGACTGTCACTAACCCCCACCCCCTCCCCCAACCATTTTGTCGGTGATTGGCTGGAGTGGTTTGTTGTACGACCCCTGCGTTGTCTCCCGAGACCAGGCTTTTTCACGGTGTGTTCAGGGGGCAGGCAGCCAGAGGATCAAGAATTTGCCTACGATTTGAGACAACAATGAAATTGCGCTGAAACCATGCAGGAACTCATAGTGCACCTTTTTAAGGGAAAGTTATCCAATATTTTGTACTGCCGTACACAGAAAATGGCGCAAAGTGAAGTGAAAACACGGGACAACAGCCAAAAGCATTAGCATTGCTAAGCCTCTGTCTTGATTGACAGGTCCTAAAGCTTTATCTATTGTCTATTTTAAAATAAATGGGAGCATTTACTAAATGAACACCATGCTGTGTTGAATAAGACTTTAAACTAGCGATTGAGAACTTAAACTCATTATGAAAATATTTACTGAGGTGATAAATCAAGTGAGAAGTTGGCTCATTTTCTCATAGAAACAGACTTCTTATTGGAGCCAGTGGAGTCGCCCCCTGCTGGAAATTAGATAGAATGCAGCTTTAAGGAGCTTCAGTGTTGACTTCAATTTTCAGACCCGGATGCTTCGTCCATTATTGTTACAGTCTATATATTGTATACAGTCGATTATATTTGATAGGGATTGACCAATATGGATTTTTTAGTGCCGATACCGATTTTATTTTTTTTTCCACCAGCCTTAGCCGATGACCGATAAGGGCTGCCGATTTTCATGAGCCGATATTTGGAGCCGATACTGCTTTTGCTCCCTCAATTTACATCATAAAAATGTAAACCCTGCCACACTGGATTTGTTTTCAGAATCTGCTCTGCCATTTCATTAAAAATGATAAACAAAAACACAGATCAGTGTCACTTCTGCAATCATCTTACATTCATATCACCCAAATGATGTGTGCAATGTGCATCATATGGATGAATGCACTGCATATGGTTAACTGTGCAAGGGTAAAAGGCTTTCATCAACATCTACAACACAGCCTTGATGATGCATTGCTTGCTGACATTATAAGACAGATATAATCAGGTAATCACAAAATGTCCTTTGTCAACACATTTAAATCATTTAAGAAAACAATAAACCTGAAAAGTAGCCATTGAAATAAAGTGCTTGATTTGTAATTTAAGACTGCCATGGTGCTGAAAGCCTGCCAGGCTTCCAGCACCAGCACTCTGCTAGTGGGGGAGGGGCAGTGCACGGTCTGCACGTGAACTGCAGCGTCTCCAGCAACACAGAGCTGCCTGTGGACGCCTGTCTGTAAATAATGCCGGGAAAAAACTATCGGCAAACGCAGCAGTAAAAACGCAAATATCGGCCCGATATATAGGCCGGCCGATAAAATCGGTCCATCACTAATATTTGATTTAAAAACTACGTGTTTATCTTTACTCTCCCTTCTCCTCCAGCCGGCAGAGGGACCGGGTGTGCTCTGAAAACTCCAGCAGCCAATCAAGTAACAGCGTGTCCAGCGTGAAGGCGGCGCCCGGGATGGCGTCTAACACGGTCTACAAGGTCACTCAGGCTCACGACACCAAGCCCAACAGCAACCCTCGTCTTAGCCCCGAGAGGAGAGGCGGAACCCTGACGCCTCCGGGTCACGTCACATCAGGGCTGCGAGCCTCCGCGAACGGGGGAGCCAATCACAGCCCAGGGATGGAGCGCCCGCCGCCGCCCTACGGTCAGCAAATGGGCGTTGAGTGGAACAAGCACAACCCAGCGGACGCCATTCGGGCAAATATAGGCGGCGCCACCTCCAAGTTGCAGGGGTTGGGGTTGTACGAGCACAAAGCGGGCATGTTCCACGGCGCCGGCAGCCCCATGTCAAACATAAACCCCAAGACACAGACGCCTTCCCCGGGCAACGATGGCAAACTCACCCCCAAACAGAGGACTCCCTCCAACCCGTTCCTCAACAAACTCTCAGACATGTTCCTGCCGTCCAGCAAAGAGACGTACAACTTCCGGAGGCCGCTGTCCCCTCTCGGCAACCCGCCCTGGGGTGGACCGGACCTCTCACAAAACGAGCCGGAGAGCCAGCAGAGCCCGCCGCCGCCGCTGTCCCCGCTGTCCCCGGGCGTGGTGATGAACCGGCACGACCAGAAGCGAATGACGCTGGGTCACAGCAAGCTGGACATGGTGAACCAATACAACAAGCTGAAGAACAGGCAGATATACAGCCGCTTCGAGCTCAAGCCCAATTCAGTTCCAGTCGAGGGGGATTTCATCGGTAACTAAATGTGTGTTTAAAGGTTACCTTTTGTTTTGGGTTGTTTTTCAACCTGGACCCTATTTTCCTATGTTTTTGTGTCTAAGTGACTGATGGGAACAACAATTTTTGACAATCTTTGGTCCAGTATTAAGCGAGAAACAAGCTGCAATGTCAGTTAGCGTCCACTAAAAGTGCTGTTTTTGCCACTGACAGGCTCCAATTATTATTCTAAGTGTGTGTCAACATTATGGAGATGATCCCTACAGAGATAGGCCTTTGTGTTTAAGAGTACAAAAAAAAATATTTGACTTGAAATGTCCCTGAAATTGCTATCGCCAAACTCCACCAGACTCCCATGTAAATAATCAGTACTTTTATCATCGTTAAACACACTTTCATTCAAAGTCGACAGACACAAAATAAAACTATCAAAAGCCAGCTTGGTTCGTATTTCCACTGTTCGCACTATCACCACTCTGGTTTAGCTGAAATAAACTCTTAATTCACCCATTTACATGTGAAATATGCTGGCGCTATACACGCTAAAGGTACTGTTAATTTACATGGAGTCTGGTCGATTTGGCGATGTGCATTTGTCTATAGGGTTGCATTGCAGCCTGGTTTGCGGCGGCCGGTTCCAGTGTTCTCGCTCAATACTGGACCAATTTCAAAGATGTTTCGTTTTTTGAAATATGGTCCAGGTTGAACAAACGACAACATTACACTTTAACTCTCGCTTCCAAACTCTTCATTCCTCCCATGTCTCTTCTTACATTCTTAAAAGGTCTCCATGGAATCTGGTAGTTTTATAAAGTCCTTCATCTTCTTCCACAGTGATTCCCGGTTTGAATCGAGCCATTACAGGCTCACAGGCACCTTCGCCGTCTCTTCGGTCTGTGAATTCTTGAAACCATATTTCCTCTTTTATCACGTGGGGAGCCTTTACAAAGTGCATTGTGGATGTGACTGTTTGTGGGGTCGTAGTTTACAAACACATTTTACATTGAAACTGATCTGTGAAAATCACCCGGCAACAGGGTTGGGTACCGAAACCCGGTGCTAATACGGCACCAGTGCAAACGGCCGGTATCTACCGGACCGAATCGCAACGCAGATTTCGGTCCCTCGTTTTGGTGCCACTTAAATGCCTTCTGCGCTGCTCTCTGATGCTCTGAAACAGACGTTAGAGCCAATGGGAGCATTGCTGCACGTGACGCTAGTTAACACTTCACTTGACAGCGGGTAACGTTAGCCTACCGTTAGCTAGCGAGCTGGATTAAACACGGTTAAAATGCTAACGCTAAACGGTGTAAAGTGTGACTGTATTTCACTGTAGAGGATTCCAACAGCGGGACGTTAAGCAGTGCAGCTGCCTTTGTCGGAAAAACAACACAGACGGTGCGTTCACTTGAAACTAGTAAGCCTCATGGTGCATTCAAAGTTATGGTAAAATGCCCTATTCCCTATTACCCTATTTCTTTAAAGATCAGTTCATTTCGTTAATTTCTTTATCAGTTCAGGCACTGGCACCGTTTTCAATGTATCGTTTTAGCACCGGTATCGGGGAAAAAACCCGAACGATACCCAACCCTACCCGGCAATGTATTTTTTTAAGAATCGCTACCGGAGTCGTCATGTTTTCAAAACAATAAAAACAAGGTTGGGGCTAAAAAGTTTGGAATAAACCAGAAATTTAAAAAGACAAAAGGCAGCTGAACAGTTGAACCTTGAGAGCAGGTCATCCTCCGTTTTAAAGAATATATATATTCAACATTTCATGTGAGCCTCCCACTGCCTTTTCTTAATTACACTCCAGGGACTTCAAATATTTCAAAAAAATGTTGTACTTAAAAAAACAAAACACCTTGAAATGCAAAAAGAAAAGTTGAGAAATTTTACTCCATGGGTGTTGTATATTTGTAAAACTTTTTCCAGAGCTTAGAAAAGTTGTGTTTTATGTTTGTGGCATTAATAAACTGTATATGTAAAGTCAGCGAAACCAAAAAAAATTCTGTGTAATGTTGGTAACTATCACAGCAGAAAAACGTGTATTCTAATGTCTAAATGGGCTTTGATTGTCAGAGTTCACTTTTTATGTGTATTTGAAACAAACATAAAAACAAAAGGGTAATTTTTTATTATGAAAAAGCACAGAGTATCAGGAGGAATCTGATAATACATGTGAAGACAATGATTTAATGCAGCCGTGATTGTAAAGAAAACTTCCTCCTTCCTTTCTTTTGATCCTAACCTTCGGCGTTGCTTTGACTCTTCCTGTGACTCTCCTGTATTATATTATATTATATTATATTATAGCGTGTACCACGTGCCTTGATCATCCTGCCTTAAGGTTAACAATCGCATCACAGACAAACCTAACATCTCCAGTGACTTCAAATAAGTGTTAATATCTGAAACCGCTGCCTCTGCTACAGGGAACGGCGCCATTGTAGGTAGAAGAAGAAGCAGGTGCTGTATCTCATTACACTGGGTTTCCACGGGCAGCTGAAATAACGGCAGAGCGGAGCCATTCAGTTGATTCACTATGAGAACAGCAGTACGAGCGAAATCTGGCGGCGAAAGTGCCCAGATGTTCACCGCACTTTGGCAGAGCGCTAGCCAATGAGAGGGCAGACTCACGAACGTGCCTCCAACATATTCTCCCGTGTACACACGCATGCTATACGTGCAAACTAAAAGATTGTGATTTTCCTATAACTTACTTCATGATACGTCTCTGTATGACTACAGGGATGCTAACAGCTAGCTTGGCAAAACGTTGTCCAGGCCGTTGGTATACCTGGTGAGTTTTTTATATATATATATATATATTTTATATATGTTTTAGTCGTAGTAGCATTGTAGTGACGTTAGCATTGTAGCAATGACAACTAGCTTGTTGCTAGTAATATAACGTTGTTTGAACTAAACTGAACACAACTTTTTAAGCAGCAAAGTGTGTGACTGGAGTAGAAAATGTATCAAACAGTTGCGTTAAGCCAGATATAAACTGATAGAAAACGTATATCAACACCAACAATCACCATCTGCAAAACGTGAACGCTGTCGGCATCGTGGTGCGGTGACACGACGCCACTTGAGATCCGCTGCTCGAGACCGAGACGACAGATTGTCGCAGTTGAAAAACGCCGCCTGTGGAAACCCAGCGTTACAACTCTGGGAAATAAGGAGTAAATGTAGAACCTGAAGGGCCTTGAAACATTTTGAGGGGATGCAGGTACAGAAACACGGGCTGCGTCCTAAATCCCAAACTAACATGTTATTTAGTAGCTAAAAACAGTATGTGGCATTTTTTTAGTGTGTCTGAAGCCTTAGTATGAAACCAATAATATGCCAGTTGCATACTATTTCCAGTAATATTACAGCATGCAGTACGCCCACATAAATATCCCACAAAGCAATGCAGTAGTAACGACCTTTAACCATTTCGTACCGAAACCAAGGAGCTCTGTCACGTCAAAACGCTCCAATTTACATTTTTACATATTTAAAACGACCGTTATTCAACTCTTTCAGTAATTGCAGCGTTATCGCGCGATTCCGCTAGAGCGGCGGTCGACAGGGGTTGCCATGGTTACGCGTCTTCAACGGGCAAGGAGGCTCTAAGGAAGTGGCGTTGAAAACGACTGCTAAGTGCGTCCAGGGGCGTAGCGCAAAATTCTGGGCCCTGTAGAAAGGCATGTTCTATGGGCCCCTCCCCGCATCCACAGCTATTCTAGCATATTTTTGGGCCCTCCTCACATGAGGGCCCTGGGTACTCGGCCCCCTTTTTCCCCCCAGTCCGACGCCTCTGAGTGCGAAAAGATACACACTACTGTTTATTTACACAAAAGTACGTTGAAGGATAGTTTACGTGTTGAGTACGTAGTTCAGAGGAGGAGATTACAGACGCAACCGTGTTGTTCAGCAGCAGATGAAAGAAACAAGACAGTTCTGGGTATATCTGTTGAAAGAATTTACATTTTACAGTGCTATCATGCCCATGAAATACGTTTCTTCATAAGAGGATTGATTCCTTATAGTGTACTGTAAACAGCATTTTTTTTCCCAGATATGTAGATTTGTATAGTCTGTTAGTTAAAACTAATTAAACAGTTTATACTGATTGTATTTTTTAGTTTTCTTTGTTTATATTTTGGGTTGTGCGGATAGATTTCAAATCCTCCTCAGTGTGGAGCAGCAGCCATCAAAAACTGATTTCTACTCTTGTCAGATAAGCAATAACGATTCACGGTGAACTATTTTAATATGTGATTTTTGTATGGAAAATACAAAAAATTTGAATATATGTGTTTGTTTACTGCTTATTTCAGTTGGTGTTTGTTTTTTTTTTGTCTTAACAATCAGCCGGATAATTTGCACACATGGATTCAATCCTTGTCGCGTGTTTGTCTGACTAATGTATATTACGTTGTACATAATACATGAACGGACTGTCAGGAATTTGGGTTTATGTATATTACGTTGTACATAATAATGACATGAATGGACTGTCAGGAATTTGGGTTTATGTATATTACGTTGTACATAATAATGACATGAATGGACTGTCAGGAATATGGGTTATTGTTAAAGAAACTTTCTTTAACGTTTTATTTTTTACAATGTATTATGGACTGGAGAATGTGAACGTTCTGTGCTTTAAAAGGTCTTAATTTGTAAAGATGAACACTTTAATAGGATTTAATAAAACAAGTTGAACTTAAGGAGTGTTCTGTGTACTTTTCAGCGCTTCTTTTGTTCGGGCCTTGTTGTTGTCTGAAGTTTTTAAAAGCCAAAGCTGATGTAGCTGTTGAATGGCCTGCCGGTGCGTTTGACATGTTTGTTGTCCTCTCACGTGATATGGATACGTGTTACGTAGGTAGGTTATAGGTTACGGTCAGCTCAAACGTTTTCTATAAATGAAGTCCCGCATCTCGGTTCCGAGTCAAGTCTGAAGTCTTTGGAGGACAAATCTCAAGTCAAGTCTGAAGTCAATGGCCCTCATTTATCAACGTAACGTAGAAACCAGCGCAAATATGAGCGCAGAAATCCTCTTACGACAGGCTTCACGTGTGATTCATGAAACGTTCGTATCACACCAATCAGAGCGTAAGGATGGTCATACATTGATAAATGCAGCGGCTGGAAACCATCGCAATTTAAATATCACACTCCAATATATTCTGGGTTTTGAGGCCTCGCCCATCCAGTTTACGACATGGAGATACGTAATCCGGCTGAGAAGCGGCTCTTTTCAGAGGTGGAGATTTAAACCCTGATATCTCAGGTTCACTATTTGGCAGTCTGAAAACTGGTATTAAAGGCTGTAGAAAGAATGTGGAATGGAAAGAGATCACTGATGCAGTCAACAGTGTTGCCGTAGTAAATCAGACTCCAGCTGAAGTATATTTATTGTATACATCCTTGACATATGTATGCTATAGTTCTAGTAGTAATATACAGGCTTATATTGCAATCTCTTAGGCCTACACCTACCTATATTTAAATAAACACACAGTAGCGGGGTTTATGCAGTGTCTTTTATTTTACTCATGTTTTTTTCATGAGTCAGAGCCAGGCAACAGCTGTGAGGGAGAGCGCCTGTCCTCTACGCATATAGAGGTCCTCTATAAGAGCCAGATCTGCCATGGCTGATAAGTGATCAACTGATGACTTCTCTGTTAAACTGATTATATGCTGCACCGCAAGTCCACACTGACTCGAAAACTTGCATACACAAGTTCAGACCAGACGTGAGATTTTATCGCAGCCTACGCTCACGTTCAAATTGATAAATGCCTTGCCCGTTCTACGCCTGTTTTAGGTCGTACGCACGTTTCATAAATGAGGGCCAATGTGTGTGCGACTTAAGTGTGAATCAAACACCAGTCCCCATCTCTGTTTGGAACACAACAGGTGGTACTTTAGTTCACTGTGGCGGTACGTCTGACCAAAATACACAACAGCTCCAAATGGAAACCATGCTTAATATTCTGAATTTTGAATTCATAAAGCATCTACAGACAGACTTGTCTTATTAAATGTGAATGCTGCCAAAAAGTATCTAGTCGGTCAGTGAAGCGAGGATTTTGTGTCTGTCAGGCGCTTTAGGGATCACCTTCCCCCCCTGGGCCGCTGTACAGTACTGTATGTTTTCCTGTCAGGAAATCCAGCCCAGAGGCTGGGTCACCAGCCACAGCATGAACAATGTGACAGAATAAAAACTCCAAGGACAGATACAAGAAACTCTGCCCCAAAAATGGACTGGATAATTGTGTCACCGCAAGCAGGAAATCCATCATTCATCCACATAAATCCTGAGACAGGAAGGAAACAAATGAAAGACAAATTTAAGTTTTTGAACTAGTCAACAGCTACTGTATGTTTACATGCATGCTGAATTCAGTTTCTTGCATCACTGTAATGGACATCAACATCATTGTTCTGTTAAGCCCAGTTCAGACCAAATATTTGCGACGAGACAAAACTGTTTTAGAACGTCGCAGAGAAAATTTCAGCTGTCTGTCTCAGCTCGATTCAAACCAGCTGATGGTGTCGCTGCGACTTAGCTGGTCGAGTCTCCAGAGGCTGGTTTTAGAACGTAAGAGACGTCTCCTGTTTCAACAGCCAATAGAGAAGTCAGCTGGTCGAGTCTTCAGAGGCTGGTTTTAGAAAGTAAGAGACATCACCTGTTTCAACAGCCAATAGAGAAGTCAGCTGGTGGAGTCTCCAGAGGCTTGTTTTAGAACGTAAGAGACGTCTCCTGTTTCAACAGCCAATAGAGAAGTCAGCTGGTGGAGTCTCCAGAGGCTGGTTTTAGAACGTAAGAGACGTCTCCTGTTTCAACAGCCAACAGAGAAGTCAGCTGGTCGATTCTCCAGAGGCTGGTTTTAGAACGTAAGAGACGTCACCTGTTTCAACAGCCAATAGAGAAGTCAGCTGGTCGAGTCTCCAGAGGCTGGTTTTAGAACGTAAGAGACGTCTCCTGTTTCAACAGCCAATAGAGAAGTCAGCTGGTCGATTCTCCAGAGGCTGGTTTTAGAACGTAAGAGACGTCACCTGTTTCAACAGCCAATAGAGAAGTCAGCTGGTCGAGTCTCCAGAGGCTGGTTTTAGAACGTAAGAGACGTCTCCTGTTTCAACAGCCAATGGAGACGTCAGCTTGTAAAGTCAGCTATAAACTATAGAAATAAAATGTCTATAATGTCTAAAATCCATAATCCATTTTATTTTTATGTTACAAACAGCTGGTCAAGTTTTAGACGGAGCCTCAACGACCACCCGAAAGCACGGTAACGTTATATGGTGGAGCGAGTTAGAGAGTGACTGAAGGACGGAGCGCCCAGTGGCGTTAAAACAAAGCCGTGAATCAGAGAAATAAAACATGTTTTCAACAATTCATCACTAGAAATGTAAATGTAGTAAGCATCTCAATATCACTAACGTTATCCACATTCATATTTAGACAAAACAAATGATATATCCAATGACAAAAAAGCCTAAAAGTCGAAAGTTATCTCAGATAATGTGTTTCCAACCTCCAGATGAAATGTATTTCCAAATGACATCCCAACTCAAACTGCATCAGTTGTGTTTTTTAGTAGCCTGATTAAAAAAAGGAAAGTAGTACGAGTGAGAAACGCTCTATGTGCCCCTTGCTATACAAGCATACAACTAGGGTAAGTTTTCTTTGTTCATAGTATGAAGTGTGTTGAATAATAAAGCACCTCTTTGAATCTATTACAACGCAAAGGCAAGGCATGTTTATGGAGCACTTTCTGTTATGGTTTGGATTTTTTGTGTTATGGTTTGTTCTTGTGTGTTCTTTTCTCTATCCTCTCCCTTCTGTGTTTGTGTGTGTGTGTGTGTGTGTGTGTGTGTGTGTGTGTGTGTGTGTGTGTGTGTGTGTGTGTGTGTGTATATGTGTGCACCAGTTGTCAATCATCCACAATCACCTTCTCCAGATCAGCCCGATCAAGTCTTCACTCCAGCACCAAATTCCGTCTCTTTCATCTTTCTAACACCAGGTTTATTAACCCCCACAAAAGTACTTTTTACTTAACAGGACTTACATGTCATTCAAAAGGTATCAGCTATCAGATCACTCAAACAAAGATTGATTTTAATTGGAGAATCGATTTCTTTTTTTAACCCAGCCCTAATTGATAGCAACTCGAATCAACCTAAAACGGTTGAGAAAACTATAAAGCTGTGCAGCGGTCTGTGTGTTTTAGGTGTAGTGGTGTTACTGTTTACTCCTGCCAAACATCACCCAGCTCATCTAGAAAGGAATCTCACAAAACAATTACACCCTAAACCACAGAGCTAAACGTAGATACCAGGCGACTGGTTGGCCAGGCACGCATGCTGGTTTATACCTGTAGCCCCTGTTGTTTTCGTTGGGTAGTCATGGATACAGGTTTATAGGTCGTCTAATGGTTGTTTATAAGGTCTTCAGTCTGTACTGCAGTCCCCTTCACAGCCCAGACTTTGTTTAGTCCGACAGATGTGTGACAGTCAGTGGATTTAATTTATACTCATACCTTTGCTGTGTAGCTTTAATTAGATGAGTTCAACCACTAATGATGTTGAGGGTTGATGATTATACTGACAATTAACTACTGCATTGTTGCTTGAATAAAGCTTGTATAATCGATATTTGTATGGTAACAATTCATCAAATTACATTGTGTGACAATGAACCATTCATTATGTATAGCTAAGGAAGGAAAAGCTCTGTAATTGGTATGTATTCAACATGTTCTTACTGTATGCAGCACATTGACTGCTGCTGTATGAGAGCACTATGGGTGGATGTTTTTGGCTTCTAAAACAGAAGGCTTTCAAGCCGGGGAACCAGTTTGAGTCCCAAAAGAAGTTAAAGGACAATTCCGGCGCAAAATGAACCTAGGGGTTAATAACAGATGTGTATCCACTCGATCGTTCTCTGGGACATGTTTTCATGCTAATCGAATGTGTTTGTAGCTTGAACGAAGCTAGCGTGGACCGCTGATTAGCTTACAGCGCTGTTATTCGGGGCAGAGGGAAAGTAAAAACAAATCGCTATTTTGTACCACTAAAACGGCTCAAAATATCACCAACATGGCGGCCGTCATTCGAGCGACTCGCTCGTATGTATTCTGAATAATTCTAAATGGCAGATTCTACGCTTACGAGAATACTTTGATTAGTTGGTGGAAGTAATTACACATGAATGAGCACATATTTGTGAAAGAACAAAGGGGATTTTGCTAAGAACTCAACTCAAAAAATTACACAATGTAGGTTTAACTGCAACGGCCGATGAAAAGACAGTAACCTCACGGTGCTCGGTACCCGGCTCACAGTTACCTTTTTCTTAGCTAATCTTAACTGTAAAGACCGCTAAACTTAACATGTGACCGGCCAGCGGTCGCAATACTTTTCTCAGGATATCTTACGAATTGTTTTGTTGCGTACGTTTTCGTACGACAGTCTGAAAAACTGTGCTGGCTCACTGCAAATATTTCGGAGCGTCCCACTTGGATGCAGCAGCATTTCCTGCTGCAAAAAGCCGAAGATCTGATTGCTATCGTCAGGATGCAGTGTTCTTCCTGCCTCTTAGAGCTATTTTCTTCTCAGTGTGTGTGTGTGTGTGTGTGTGTGTGTGTGTGTGTGTGTGTGTGTTGTGTGTGTGTACAGTATCAGACTTTGAGTGTGTTTGTGCTTGTTTTTGGCAGTGTGTGTGTGTGTGTGTGTGTGTGTGTGTGTGTGTGTGTGTGTGCATGTTGAACTCTGTGTGTTTTACAGACTTTTTGACGGCCTGTGTTTGGAATTGTTTGTCCCCAGAGACAGAGAGATTGTTTTATGCAGTTTTTTTCTGAATATATGTGTGTGTGTGTGTGTGTGTGTGTGTGTGTGTGTGTGTGTGCGTGTGTACAGCAGGAAGCCTGGCGTATTGTCCTCTCAGCATTCAGGGACAGGTTTAACCTTTCTAATCTGGATTTAGCTCCCAACTCTCACAGTCTGTCTGCCAGCTGATCACACATTTCTTCTCTCCACAGAACAAACATTATTTTGTGTACAACGCAAACACAATGCTTTAAGAATGAAAGTAATGACTGTTGCGCTGCAGAGATTTCCATAAATACAATCTGCTGACTAACATAAGTACATACAGAGTTACAATTAAAGTAAATGACCTGAATACTTTGTGTCTACTGCGTTCAGGAAGCAGCAGGCTGACTTGGATAGTCGTTAGTTTAAATGAAGCTGACCTGGTCAGTCTGGGCCCTGCAGATTATAAATGCTGGTAGACTCTCTGTCCTGTTTCCAACTGGCATACACACTGCTTCTTTTCATTTTGCTGTCATCCAACAAAACCCCTTCAATTACAGCCGTTGTGGTTGTTTCTGCTCTCTCTGTCTGTGTCTCTTTGTTCCTTTGTAATCACATTTAAATTTGATTTAAAGTAACATTCACGCTGGAAAGTACAAAGGCATAAAACCCAGGTGCAAATACATCAGCAGCGATAGAAACCAAACCAAAACATGTAAATAGAGATCAACAGTGTGGTTCAGGAAGTAAAATTCCTGTTCATTTTCTCTGTAAAAAATGTGATTGTTGGCCAAAATGTCTAAACCAGGGGTCTTAAAAGTGTTTGAAGCCAAGGACCCCGTAACTGAAAGAGAGATGGATCAGGGACAATCAGGAGGAGAAACGTTGGCGTCAGTGACGGTGTTGCCAATGGTCTCCGTTTGCGGCCGTTGAGACTGAAACACAACCACGCAGACTCCAAACCCAAACGTGTCAGAAGTTTTTCCAAATGTCTCCGGTTTAGGGGCTCGGAAACGCCAGAGCAGGGGGAATGAGAGGGGGAAGCGCCAGAGCAGGGGGAATGAGAGAGGGAAACACCAGAGCAGGGGGAATGAGAGGGGGAAATGCCAGAGCAGGGGGAATGAGAGGGGGTCATGTAAACAGCATATCCTGTTTAAATATTATGAACAAGGCCTTTTTCCGAATATAGCCTTGTTCGGCATTACTGAGAACGCCCACTAAAACATAAATTCCATTGGGAAATCAAACCATTCTAATTAATAAGCATAGACCTTGTTAGCGATTAATCTTTAATCCTTGTCATATTTACGGTTGTTTTTTTGCTTGGTACAATGCCTAAAAGTTTCTGTGTGGCGTTCTGCTCCTCCAATAAGTTAAAAATCCTGACCTTAAGTTTTATGTACTGCCGAATAGACAGACGGAGCCGGTGTTGATACCACTAACGTCGCTGCTACCGTCCAAACTGGAACAGTTACATGGAATGTATTCATTTAACATGCTAAGACATACTAGTCTTTAATATCATAGCTTTAATGAACGTGGGGTAACAACAGACTGTCTGATGACCCTGGGGTAACGTTACTGATAATACAGTCAGATTGAATCATCTAAGATAAGCTAACGGTTAACGTTAGCTTTCTCTTACCTGGAGACTCAATCAGGTAGCTAACGTTAACAAAATATGTCGGGAAACGACACCTCTGGCCGTTCCGTTGGGTCGTTTGTCCAGTCACTTATAATGTACGGACAATCCGACCCAATACAGCTCAGTTTTTTTCATGTATCTTGCTCTGTCAAGCGGCAAAAGTGCTTTTGAGTAGCCATACTGGGTTAACGCTATGCTACCCGGTTAGGGGGATTGTTGGTGGATTGTTTTCCCCGAGGTCATCCCTATGTTCCCCGGGTCCTATGTTCCCCGGTTCCCTGGGTCCTATGGGGGTCAAGGTTAGGGTTAGGTTAGGGGTTAAGGTTAGGTTAGGGTTGCGTGTCAAACAGCCCGTAGGCCTACATAGGCCTATTTGCCATGGAATTTGGCAGTAATGGTGGAAAAAGTAACAGACTGGGGAACATAGGACCCTTTTTTTTAAAAAGGGTCCTATGTTCCCCAGTCTCATACAAAGAGGGGAACATAGGACCCGGGGAACATAGGACCCGGGGAACATAGGACCCGGGGAACATAGACACGCTCCCGTTTTCCCCAACAGCGACTCCGCCACAGGCCACGCCCCCAGCTATGACGAGTCACCGACCAATTGTGTAGCATTTTCTGAATAATCTGTGACTAATATAAACCTTTTCAGATACAACCTCCTACAGAAACCGCTGCCAAAAGTCAAATGCCTCTTTATTTTTAAACCCGTTCTTGATCTTCAACAATCTTTCTCCTACTGTACATTTTCTGGGCGTTTCACAACAGTCAGAGTGAATTCCTTCATACCGAGGGCTTATCATTGGTATGTCACCTGGGGCAGTAGCTGAATTTCAATCAAGACACACTGACTCCAAACAAAGCTCTTCTACTGTCTACATTTACTCCCTAAACTTGACCTTTTTTTTACAGTTTGTGGTTGGAGCCAGGTAAAACATGTGAAGCTATAGCATAAGTTCAGCCAGGAAGACAATACTTTTGCTTGCTTGGGGCCTGTAATTCTCACACATCTGCATTTAATCATCTCACACGTGGGGGATACGTCCCAGGTCCTTAAATTGCATCCACGTTTCCTTCACTTGCTTCCCTTCCGGGAGAGATGTGAGGAAATCATATGAGGAGAGAGGAAACTCCTGGGATCTCTTAGTCCCAGAAATGCCTGTTACTAACCTAGCTCTGGGGAGTTTTCTCCCCGGAGTCCCTTTGCTTCTTCTTCACCCAGAACATCGCCTTGGAATTGGGTGGCACCTACACCGGGGTCCTGGGTGCAGCTGACGCTATGGACTTACTACACCCTGCTACGCTCTGCGATTCCCCGCAGTGTCCGACTGCATCCTGCCGCGTCCAACCGCGTCCACCCAGGCTGCTGTGCCACACTACACCCCGTAACGCCCTGCTGTGCCCTACTATGACATGAACTACTACGACTACCATTGTGATCACTGTTTCACTATCTTTATTATGACTATTATTGCCACCATTCACCACTCCCCCAACCGGTGCCGTCAGACACCGCCTACCAAGAGTCTGGGTCTGTCCCAGGTTTCTTCCTAACAAAAAAGGGAGTTTTTCCTTGCCACTGTCGCAATAGCTACTGCTAATGCTTGCTCTTGAGGCAACCACTGTAATAGTTGGGGCTTCGTAAACTACAGAGTTTGGTCTAGACCTACTCTATCTGTAAAGTGTCTCGAGATAACTCTTGTTATGATTTGATACTATAAATAAAATTGAATTGAATTGAAATTGAATTGAAACAAGGATATGTGTTTATGTGAGGCGTCTCGTATGAAGCGTCACGTGAATTTGTCAGCTGTATGGCAATGGCTTTCAGCTGCACAGCTTCCAGAAAGGTTGCTCTCTGTATCCTCGGCCATTGCTCCTCAGAGATCCCTCCTCCATCCTCCATCCTCACTCCTCCATCCTTGGGGCATGAATGAGTAGGGCTGG
Source organism: Sander lucioperca (assembly GCF_008315115.2). Lineage (NCBI taxonomy): Eukaryota > Metazoa > Chordata > Actinopteri > Perciformes > Percidae > Sander > Sander lucioperca. Next base: position 24,725,603 of record NC_050178.1, on the reverse strand, counting down.
GTACCGATACTTTAATACTTTTGAGGCACAGGCCAAATTGCCTCACTGGTATCGAGTATTGACAAATGTCTCGTCATTCAATACCCAATTTCAATACCTGAGGAGTAAATCTCAGCAGTGTCAGTGAGCCAATCAGCACGTAAGAGGGCCAGAACAACTTCTGGTTCAAGCGAGGAGATATTGAATATCATCCTGCAGCTGCCTCTGTTTAAATATGGTTCTCTCTCTGCCTTTAGTACATTCGTGTTGCTGTTATGCACGCGGGGCGTCCATTTAAATCAGTTCTCCTCTTTGTTGCTGTCAGCTGTCATTTCAGTGGGGTGCGCCCAGCATCATGTAAACAAACCGAAACTATAATACTTCTAATACGTCCCTGAAACAAACCGAGCACCCAGGAGGATAGTAAAAGGTTGTATATACATATGATATATGTTGCATTTACACTGTTTCTGTTCCTTTTCCATTTCCGCGGGTCCTTCTGCTTCTTCTTCGTCCTCCGGGAAAACATGGCCGCGCTGCATTGTGGGGTACCAGAGTAAAATGTAGGGTACATCGTATGCACACTCAGATTAGCAGTGCTTCGTGGGTATTTTATAATAGACTATATAGTGAATGAAATTAACCGCGGGGAATTCGAACACCACTACAAAATGACGAACACACTATATAGGGAACTATTTCTGTGATAGGGAACGGTTTCCAACACATCTGAAGAGTCTTACTAGAGTCTAAGCGTCAAAGACTTTCTAACAAGACTTAATTATCACATTTCATCAGTTATGATAAACATTCATCTCTACTTCATTCACTTGTCTCTCCTGATTGGATAACCAATGGAAAAACTGAAACCAGAAGAGCGGAGGCTATCAGAGGCTATCAGAGCAGCTATGATTAAATCATACACACATCCACACAAACAAACATACACACATCCTTTACCCCCGCAGTGCAATCGGACGCTGTGCAATAACTGCTGTGTTTACTGTTTTCTAGCTATTTATTGAGAACAAGGAATGAATGTGTATGTGCGAGATGTGCTTGGGTGAGAATGTGCTGGTGTATGTATTTATATATATATATATATATATATATATATATATATATATATATATATATATATATATATATATATATATATATGCTGCTATTTGGAGAGGATGGCTCTAACAGAATTTCATTGTACTGCATACAATGACAATAAAGATCTATCTATCTATCTATTATTAATGAACATGGTGTCGCAATGAAACGTTCAACAACAACATACATTTAGTTTCCGTGTGTAGATCTGTCACTGCATGTTGTTTTTATTGAATCTTAGCCTGGGTTCCCCCTCTTATTCAACATTAATGTCCCAACAGGTAATGTTCAAGATGGACCTTACTTTATCAAACTGTCTCATTCCTGTCTCATTGACAAGACCATGAATACAAGAGAGCTCAGCGTCATATGCAATGTTCAACTGGGTGCGTTCGACTTGGCAGACTGTGGTTTACCTTTTGTTGCGAAGGAATTCATTGGAACTTATTGCAATGGATCAAAGCCAAGCAATGTCTGTGTGAGGCTTTAGTAGCAAAACAGGTTCAAAACAAACAGAGTATCTGTCATGTGGAGGGGAGAGACTGAAGAGACAGAAGCACGGACAGAGACAGAACATCAGTGAAGTGTATTTGTAAAAATAGATCTGCATTTTAAATTACTTTAACACTAAAATATCCATCATGTACATGTCATCAACTGTTTTCTCTAAAATGCTCTTGTCCTCTGGTACTAAAAAACATCTTTGACCTCGCTTCAGATTTCGATCTTGATGTTTCTACGGTTGACAAGATACAGAAACAAGCCAACAAACGTGGCATCTTTATGTACCACAGTCGTGCCTTTTCGAGATCCAGGGTACAAGCAGCCGAAATGGGTTTCCTCAGGAGGGTGGCTGGCGTCTCCCTTAGAGATAGGGTGAGAAGCTCAGTCATCCGTGAGGAGCTCGGAGTAGGGCCGCTGCTCCTTTGCGTTGAAAGGAGCCAGTTGAGGTGGTTTGGGCATCTGGTAAGGATGCCCCCTGGGCGCCTCCCTAGGGAGGTGTTTCAGGCACGTCCAGCTGGGAGGAGGCCTCGGGGAAGACCCAGGACTAGGTGGAGGGATTATATCTCCAACCTGGCCTGGGAACGCCTCGGGATCCCCCAGTCGGAGCTGGTTAATGTGGCTCGGGAAAGGGAAGTTTGGGGTCCCCTGCTGGAGCTGCTGCCCCCGTGACCCGACCCTGGATAAGTGGACGAAGATGGATGGATGGATGGATGGATGGAGTCGTGCCTTTTCACGGATAGTGTTGGAGCCATAATGTAACTTTATTTTATGTTTAGTTTGTATAGCGCATTGGTGACGTGAATATATATGCAGTTTTGTGTTTGATCACTGGGTGGAGCATTATTACCGGAAAGCATACAGTATAGGTAATCAACAGCCAGAGGTACACAGGTGTTTGGCAAAGGGGAAAGCAAACAGTAGTGTTGTAGTCAAGACCACCTAAACCGAGACCAAGTCATCACCAAGACCAGAGTGTATCGAGACCAAGACAAGACCGAGACTTTGAGGGTTTGAGACAGAGTCAGGACCAAGACCAAGGCAGGGAGAGACAGTCAGAACGTCTTCTCCTGTCTCTCGCATTCACTTCCTTAGGGTTAGTTATTGGTTGCATTCGAAGCAGGAAGTTTTACATCCAATCACAGTAAGGATGTTAACACATAAATCAGACAGTACACAGACAGTTTAGTGATATCCCTGCAGTTGCAGTCTTGATCTTTATCTGAGACCAAGACGAGACGGAGTAAAAATACAAATGATTAGACGAGACGGAGACCTTTGACCAGTGGTCTAGAGACCAAGACCGATATTGAGTACTACAACACTTGCAAACAGCTTATTACGTGTCAGCGTGGCGCGTCAGTGGTGTTTGAGTTGTGTTTAGGCCGCTTTCACACCTGCCTCATTTAGTTCTTTCTTGCTGCCGCCCCAGACACGTCCGACCAGTAAGAGGCGTGATTTGTAATGACGCATTATGGTAAACTTGGATTTTTCCAGGTGTGAAACGAAACCGAACAAAGTGGAAATCGCTCCAAGTTTACAAAGTCATCAACTGATTCGGACCAAAGCAAACAAACTAGAGGTGTGAGAACGCCCTTAACCTGAGATGTAATGGACTATACTGGGTTATACCCAGTATAGTCCATTACATCTCATTACAGCTACGGGGAGCATGCTGTCAATGAATTAATGGGTCACCGCACATATTTAATGTATTGGACATTGGTTTATTGGCAGTACAGAACACGCGTCCAACAACAAGTTCTCCCTTTCTCCCACCGCATTGGTAGCCTGGTCCTACCAGACTCTGGTACATTTCATTTGTATAGAGAGTCTGCCACTCTCCATTGACAAGTTTTAACTTCCTCGAAGGCGGGTACTCTGGTGAAGTTTAAAACTATTGGATCTGCCCAGAGCCACTCTGGATCTGCCATAACCAATCGCTAACATTTGGTCGAGGAGGGGAGGGGGGAGGGGAGACAACAACAACTATCGGCTTAGCATCGCGTTAGCCAACTCCTTCACCACTAACGGAGCGAGCTGGAAAATCAAACTTTTCCCGAACCCCATGGGGAGGAGGGGCCACAACATCATGGCCACCAACACAACTCAGCAAAGATTGTTTTTGCTCGGGCTTTAACTTCTGGATATTCGGCAGCGTTGCCACAGTGGATCGTATCTTTCTCCGCCGCCATTACGGAACTAACTAGCGCACGACATCAACGTCATCATTCTCAGCCACTCCTTCAAAAATTTGGTCGGAGAAAACCCAAGAATATACCGCAAACCCAGACAGAGTACTGAAGTAAAATGAAAATTGAGGGGAAGTACGTAGGAGAGCGGAGCCAGGCTACCGCATTGGCCTAATGTAGGTCTGAATAAAAGACTCAAAGACAAAGTGGAGAGCGTGATATCGGCTGACGACATAGTTCTGTTGGTTTGTAATTTGCAGCAGCATGTGAAACTGAAGCTTCCATCAGTGTACGAAACAAATAAACATCTTTCTTGTCCATGTGTTGGGTCCAGAATGTGTACACTGATTTCTAACATTTCGCAGCATAAGCCCACATTGAGCCCATTTTGGTGCTTAAGCCACAACATCACTAAAGCATGTGTCACTCATAAGCTTACCACATATATGCACACAAACATGCAGTTTGTGTAGCTGTGTTTATGCGTCTGTCAGCTGGTATCATGCAAAGAAGACACATGACTCAGAGGAGAGTATGTCACAACATTTAATTCTCCAGAACTGTGAATAACAACAACCACATGCAGTCTGTTGTCTTTACTGTGCTGTCCTCTTTTTGAGTCTTATCTCTCTCTGTCTGAGTCTGTCTTTGTCTTGTGTTTTTTCTTTGCTTTGGATGTCTGTCTCTATGTGTCTGTGTTTTACAATCACTGTCTGTTGCTTTGTTCCTATCACACAGAAGGTGTCAATCGTTGAGTCGATAATATATTCATAGATATTCATACAGTCACATCTTTCTACTAAATACACTCACCACAGACCCCAGGTCAACCCAACGTGAAATACACCTCATCTCTGTTTCTGTATGTCATTTTGAGAAAGGATTTGAGGAATATAGAGCTGCAAAGATTAATCATACACGCTAAAAGTTTTGCTTTTTTAAATGGAGTCTGGTGGGTTTAGCGCTAGCGACTTCAGAGCTGTTTCTGGTTAAACAGAAAGGTCTTAAAGAGGTTTTAAAAAGGTCTGTCTCTGTAGAATAGAACAGAATATGCCTTTTATTGTCACTATACACATGTACAATGAGATTAAAAGCAACTCCTTTTCCAGTGCCAACATAAACGTAAAAAAATATAACAACATGAAATTAAATAAGTAGTGCAAAAAAAGGGGGGTAAGGTGCACAGTTCTGAGACGCTATATACATATGAAAAAACAAGTATGGTTTTTATATACAGTGTGATATGCAGTGTGGGTTATTGCACATTATTTGAATATTGCCCAATAGTGGTGATCATATTCAATGAGTAATAGATATTGGACAATGAGAGTAATGATATTGCACAGTATACAGACCCCGCGCATAGCTGCCCGTTCTATTCGTCAGGAAAACAAACGGGACAAAGTTACAGTTCTACCATGAGGTCTACAAAAAAAACGACTGCACTGACTGTTGACTGACTGTTTGGAATGTTTTATGTGAAGCACTTTGAATTTCCACGTTGCTGAAACAGGCTACAGTATGTAAATAAAGTTGCCTTCATAAGCTGCATGTACAAAATACCTATAGGGTCGTATTTTTGGGGGAGGAAAGTCACAAAAAGTCTGACGCTGAAGTTACCAGGATGTGTACTGTACAATGGACCAATGAGAGCTGTTAAAGGTATAAAATGCTTCAATAAAAGCTACTAAATATATATTAACAGACAGGGTTTAACATGTGTTGCTTCTCTGTCTCTGTCTGTAATAAATATTAGTTTTTGGCTCTAAACTTCTGGACCTTGGAGGCTGGGACATCCAGGAAGGATCAACAAACGTTTCTGGTAATATCTGGCTACATCTGAGGCAGCCGACTCTGGACTTTTATCTTTATTGATTCTGAATTCCCGGCTGTTCAGTCTGTTGGAAACAGCAATCTCTTTCTTGCATAATGTACAGTAACGTTTTCTGTATTCCCCCAAATCCTTATATAATAAAGTGAAACATGAGAAATTGACCAGCAAAAACAATCAAAAACCAAAAGCCATAGGGCGAGCAGACTAGGGCTGCAGCTAACGATTATTTTCAATGTCAATTAATCTGTCGATTATTTTCTCGATTAATGGATAAGTTGTTTGGTCTCTAAAAGGTCAGAGGGACAGGTGACATGAGGGCTGATGAACAATAAACAAGACATGACACAGGAGTAAATAACATTACAAAAATAAACAGGAAACCAAACAAAACCAGGATCATGACGAGTGGTTGATGTGATCTGATGATTTGGTGTGCAGGGTAATGATCCGGGCATGATGAATGATTTGGAGCCTGAGAAAGGGTGTGATCCAGGGTGACTCTGAGGCTCTTGACATGGTTGGAGAAAGGTACAGGGAAGTCATCGATGGTGATGTTGTAGACTGTGGTATTTGGGACTTAGGAGAGGATAAATATACTGTATGTTTCCATCCTACAAAAGCTGAGGTGTTAAACCCCACAAAAAATGAAGTAAATGGTCATTTATCTATCGCACAACCACCTCTTCCTTTACATAATTTCTCAACAGAAAACATTTTCCTTAATTAGACGTAAGTACAAGCAGGCTGTTCTCATGAACCATTCGTATATGTATCTACGAAAAGTAAAGGACTGTAACTCGTATGTATTCCACATATTTATTACTGTCAGCAGCACGTTGACTGCTGATAAAAAACACAAGACTTTCACCCAGGAAACAGGTGTTCATGTCCTGGAAGAAGTTAAGGAGAAAACACAAAACTTTCACCCAGGAAACAGATGTTCATGTCCCAGAAGTTTTTAAGAGCTTGTTTCTAACGGACTTGTTTCTAATCTTAAGTAGTCAATTTGGTGCGTAAACCTCAGTGTGGTCGTCGCAGGACAATCCCCTTTTTATCTGCTAAACTGTAAAGACCGGTAAGATTAACTGGCATGTGACGGGTTGGCTAAACTTCTTCACGTGACTGGCCTAAGATCACCGCAATATCGTACGATATCGTATGAACCGGTTCACGAGAACGCGTTGATACACGACAGGATTTCCGTAGTTACTAGTCAAAACATGCTGAAGTAGGTTAAAGGGGTGATAGACTGCAAAACCGATGTTACCTTGTCATAGTTGAATAATGACAGTTTAGTGGGTAACTAGGACATACATAGAACCTCAAAATCCCATTGACACCTCTTTCCTCTGCAAATCTCACAATTTGAAACTGCCTCTGAAAACGGGCAAATCTCAAAACTCATCTTTGTCATGCCCAAACATTTACATAGGCTACACCACTGACCTGAGATCAGGTAGTCTTCTGTATAGGTCGCGCAGATCTCAGAAATTGTATACATTGTTCATCTGCTATTTTACCACTAAATTCACTTCTGAGACTTTTTTATGCGAGAAATCAACTATGTAGAGGTCAAATATGGGCCGTTTTACGAAAATTGATGTCTAATTGCAAATATTGTCCGACTGTGTGTCGGGAGTTCAGCGGCCGGTGCTGCCTGTGTTGCTGCCTCGCCGCCCGGCCTGTCCTCCTTCACAGACCCCGGCCTGCTGTGAGGTAGATGGAGCTCCGTCACGGCTGGCAGCCCACGGCACTCCATACCCGCGCAAAGTCACCGTTTTTTGGGTTAATGGACTACCAAACGCCGCTGCCCTGACAGAGCTCCAGGGCCTGCAGCTCCCCTCTTCCTGCTAAATGGCCGGTGTGTGTGAGTGAGAGCGCGGTCAGCGAGCTTGTTACGCCAGCAATCTCTTACCACAGGTTCCAGTTAATGTGTTGAGTTATTTAAACAAACGATCGGGGAAATAAACGCCTCTTATCCGCGAGTCTCATTGATAGAGACTGCGGCTGGATGGAGCTCTATCAATGAGAGCTAGCTAGCCTCCTCTTAGAATTCCTCTGAAATTCACAAAAATGCATTAAATTGAAATCGGACACCATAGGTAGCTTTATAAGACCTTGGGGTAGATGTTCTATAAGTGGCGTGACGAAATTCAAACTGTAAATATACTCTAATTATGCCGAAAATGAAGCTAACTAGCCGCGATCTGTACACATAGGATTGAAGGGACAGTAGCAGCTAACGAAACCCCTAATGTTCACAAAAATGCATTAAATTGAAATCGGACACCATTGTTAGCTTTATAAGACCTTGGGGTAGATGTTACATAAGTGGCGTGACAAAATTCAAACTGTAAATATAGCTACTCTAGTTATGCCGGCAGCTGGCAGCCAGCCTTAAATATCACTAATAAACATGACACAGGAAATGGGCACAAAATAATGTTGATTGAGTGAATAAAAAGGGTTTCTCATTAATTCATTGTGTAAGGACAGATAAACTTAAAGTGTGTTAAAATATCACAATGGAAGTTTCATCAACAACATATTTACTCTCATCTTGTGATCTACATGGATATTTGATCTGTGTTCTATGTTTTGCTGTGATGTCATGATGCTCTCCTGACACAGACACATGGCTCTCTTTTCCACCTGCATGTTACATGTTTAAGACATAAAATACTCTGCCTCTTTGAATATTTTTTCTTCAAATAAAGAGTCCAGTTTCCTGTTTAAAAATTATTTAAATGACATCTGCTCCTTCTTCCTCGTTGAAGAATTCTGAATCTTTGAATATGTAAATGTTGTTCATTATAAAAGTGTAAGTGCTGAACATGAGAAGTCTCCTACTTCACTGTAAAGTTTGTTCTTAATGTTTGTGACCTGCAGGCTTCAGGTTTCAGGTCACAGACCAACACGTTGTTAATCATTGGGGCTGATTTATTGATTTTTTGATGTTCACTTTAAAAATAACCCACACTGCATATCACACTGTATATAAAACCTTTTTTATGTATATAGCATCTCAGAACTGTGCACCTTACCCCCTTTTTTTTTGCACTACTTATTAACTTATTCCATGTTGTTATATTTATTTTACGTATATGTTGGCACTGGAAAAGGAGTTGCTTTTAATCTCATTGTATAGTGTGTATAGTGACAACAAAAGGCAGTCTATTCTATAAATGATTAGAATTGAACTTAAAATATGACCTGTGTTACGCATAAATGATCTGAAATTAGGAATCCAACATAAGCAACTTTTTTTTTGTCTTGTCTGCAGCTGAGTTTCTTTGGTGTGCTACAATCCCACTTTTTCATTTTTTATCTGGTGACTGTGTTTGATCAGGACCTGACTTATACTGCTGTGTAGAAGATTCCTTAAAAACTGTAATATGTACAACACCAACATATTATGAGTTCACTCCATCTACGTTTCTGGGCCTTATACACATTGGACTTTAGAGAAAAGGTCAACAAACCCACCAAACTTTCCAGAGGCCTGATTGTTTGTTACTGGATGCTGATTACATGTGAGGGACTCCTCCAGATACTCACAAGAGGACTATGATTGTCCTGCAGTTTACCTCAGTGATTTAAATTTGTGCTAGTCATCTAGCCACAACACATGTCTGCATAACCAACACAGTTGCAAAATTAAAAAAGTCTGCAGATATTACGTCACCTGTTATCAGCTCTCAAGTCAAGCTGCAATGAGCAGCTGTTAAAAAAGGCATGATTCTTGTGCTGCATCCAATCAGTTTCAGGTGTTTATACACAGACAGCCTGCATGTTACACTGTCAGTACAACAGAGATACCTTCAGTGGACTACAGACTGCTGCCATCTTGTGGTATAAATATTAATTTACAGGACACAGCCAGTGGTGTAGTCTAATGTGTTGTAGTGGGTATACTGTACTGTATATGTATTTGAATTGGACTTTGGGGAGGAGTTGGGGGAAGGGGCATATCATAGATAAGATTAAAAAACAAAACACAGATGACAATTCTAAATATATCAAAAATATAATGGAAATTATGTTGTTGCGTGTCATTGGGCATTTTTAAGTGGGTATATGGAAATCCTTGACAAACACTGTGAAATGGCAACACATCCTCATGGGGCTGCCCCCTCTGAGTCAATTAGTCGACTAATGAATCTGTCCTTTTGTTCTTAGTCCACTCAGACTTTCTTAGATAGGTCAGTTTTTAAATGCTTTTTCCTGCTCAATGACTTATTTTCAACAAAAAAAAAAGTATGAGTACATCTCCGGTAAACACAAGATTTAAAGTATTGTTTTTGGATGATTCTTTGTGGAGGAACTCAGTTTTACAGATCTGTCGATTAAATCAACTAATTGATAACTCAACGGTTTGTCAGGTTCTTGTTGTAAATTGCTTCTTTAAAAGACCTATTGCGATTTTCCAGTAAAATGTTCGAAAAAGTTGTCATTTGTGACCTTTAAGTTCTCTTTTGACAAGTCAACAAGTGAAATTGCAACACATAAGAAAGCATAAAGTGACCAATCGACTAAAGAAATTCAGTCGATTAGTCACGTCTTTATGCTTTTACATGCTGAATGACACAAGATGTAAAGTGTTGCTTTTGCATGATTCTTTGTACAGATCTATCGATTAAATCAACTAATCATAGTTGACAAAATCATCATGAGTGTTACTCGTCTAAGAATTTCCTAAACGACAGAATAGGTCGATTGGCACAACCCGTTCTCACTCCGAACTTGTAAAATACCAGCCCAGTCTCATGGCAGTTTGTGAAATGGTCACGTTACTGAATCTATTGATTCTTGAACAGGACACAAATATGTCGTTTTTTTCGTGTAGTGATTACGAATTTTAATTTAATGTATTTAAATGGGAAGCATATTTCGTGATCACAGCATGACAGTAGGGAGTAGTATGAAAAGCAGAAAATCCGCGTAGGGATGTTGGTCGGGGTGGTGGATGGGTCAAACAACACAGGACTTTCACCCCAGAGACCGGGGTTCGCGTCCTGCGTGTTGCAGTTCCTTTCTACGTTATTCTCTTCCTAACCACAACCGTCCCATTGTTGTCGGCGTGTCCGGCATGTGACGGTTCCTTTCCCAGTTCTTTTTTTTCCTAACCTCAACCGTCCTGTTGTTGTGGCGTTTCATGTCCCCGTTGTTGCGTGCCACAGAGGCCGCGGATTGTGTCCCTGCGCCCGGGGACCGCATCCCCGTGTGGCGGTCCGTCCCGTTGTTGTCGCGGGCATGTGGCGTTTAATTTCCCCGTGGCAGTTTGTGAAAATCGTGACCTGTAAACTTATCAATAAATAAAAATAACTGTCATGATGTCATCATGGCAGCCCGTGCTTCTTTTTTGTTCTGTGTGGTTTTTGTTTGTTTTCCCTCATGTTCCTCCCTCCTGTGCCGATGACTGTGAGCTGTGGGCGTGGCTTAGCTGGCAGGTGGCACCAGGTGAAGCTCATTCCCTAATCACCCTCCTGCAGTATTTAAGGCTGGCTCTGTGATCCACTCATCGCCAGATCGTACAGTTTACCAGTGTGGTATAGTTGCACTCCTGGCTCCTTGTGTTATCTGTTTACCTGGTGTTTTAGCTTGTGTAGCTAAAATATTTTCTGTGTTTATCTCTTGTTGCAGCCTGCCTTGCTTGCTCGTGCTCCTGCCTGCCTGCCTGCCTGCCTGCCTGCTTGCTTGCTCACCCATCCTGCTCCTCTCTCTCTCTGTAAGGATTGGATTCAAACTCAATTGTTTGTTGGACTCTGGAGGAGGCCTTAGCACATGGTCAACGCCACCACTTCACTGGGCACGCTCTGGAGAGCGCACTGCACCCACCACTCACCACTGGATTCCCTCGACACAACCCTCCTTTTTGCCACCAGCACAATTATTGTATATATTTCACTCATTAAACACTTAATCTTAATTATCGTGTTTTCGTCTGCTTTTGGGTTCCACCTCCTGTGCCGTTCCGTAACAATAACGTGACTTTAATTAATTAATTTTTTTAAATTACTTTATTTAAGAACTGGCGTGAGACCGGGTTGAAAATACAGATGTTTGGACAGATACAACGAAAAAAGCGCCCTTCCGCGTGTCATGTTTCCTAAACCCAACCGTCTGTTCTTGTCATGGAAACGTAAGCCCACCCATGACCTTTTCCTTACCATAACTGCATCAAAAGTCATGCCAATAGTCCCGACCCAGCGCGTTTATGTAAAGCGTGTTTAGATATATAGACGCTAAAGGAGACTTTTAGCGTCAATAACATTGCCAAAGGCACCTGACCAAGCGCGATGGGAGTGAGAATGTGTTAATTGCCAATGACTCCCAAAATGTATTTGTTTATTTATTTGTTTTTTATTTGAATAGGGACAGATACAAAAAAAACATAGATTATTACATAAAGAACAATCCGATGCCTGTATCACAGTGTTTATAGCCATGACATATATGACCGTTTTATTTACGGCCGTAACGTGACTGTAACACGTGACCACGATGGCAGTTTTAATCGTGTGACTTTAAACGTAAAAGTCGCAGTTTTAAACGCCCAGTTAAAGTGAAAAGGAAGTAAAGTTTAGGCAACAAAAATACTTGGTAAGGGTTAGGAAAACATCAGGGATCAGCTTGAAATGAGTCACGTATACTACTGAAATGAGGACTGATTTAGTAATCAGAGTGTTAATATGATGCTTAAAGTGTAATTTACTGTCCAGCCAGAAACCAAGTTATTTATACTGTTAATTACTGACAGAAGCACAACAGACGCATGCAAACACATTCACATGCTCAGGAGCATCCCAAACCTCCACACATCCAGAAATATATTTTTCTTCTATTTCCTGCAAATAGCAGATTTAGTTCAGTAGGCCAACTCACAGCGGGAGTCTGCCTGTCTATCTGTTGAGGTCTGCTTACTGTGCTAACTTTAGACTTCAGTGCAGGAAGAGCAACGGAATATTTGATCTTGCTGCCATTACGCTACTTCACATATTCCCCTGGGATCTGCACTGGTAAGTTCATCTAAAAACAGCTTTACAGAAGTTGATAAGTGCCTGATTCACTAAACCAAATATAGAATTGAAACCAGCTCTTTTCATCACACTTTATTTGTGGAAACCAAGCACGATTGAGGGACTATACAGTATATTTCATCTGGTCGAGGACCACCTTGAGATTCCCCAGTCAGAGCTGAGGGATGTGGCTGTAGCACCCAATCAGTCTGTTCTAATAGCTACGAAAAGTAATGCACTGTAATTTGTATGCATTCCACGTATTTATTAGCCTGGATGCCAGCCGAACTTAGCACCGCCCACAACATTTGAGGTCGGGAAGTTCCGTCTGGACTTGATCCGGACCAATCAAATCGTCAGGGCGTGCTTTATAAGATGATGGACAGATGATCAACAGTAACGTAATCAACCATGTCACCAAAGAGCGCTTGGGTTGAATTTGTTTACAATAAAGATGGCTGCCACCGTGTCTGTTATAGAAGATATCGACAGCGCATTCATTTTAAAAGAGGAACAGAGAACCGCTGCCTCTGAAATGCTCTGTCGAAGCCTGCCTTTGACTTGTAGCTTCTGTGATGTCTGTCTCCGTTGCTCTGATTGGTTGTAGGTCTATCCGTTGCTCTGATTGGTTGTAGGTCTATCCGTTGCTCTGATTGGTTGTAGGTCTATCCAATTGAGTGCAGAGGCATTTTCTTTCCTGGTTCGGTTGAAACACGCCCCATAATCACAGCCCAATGGAGCAGTATCAAACTCATATTCTGACTAGAGTATGACCACGTCAGGCTAGGTATTTATTACTGTAAGCCCCACATTGCCTGCCGCTGTAGCAACTGCTAGAGCTAGTATTAATGGCCTTCAATGGTTTTTAAAACACAGGGTTTTCAAGCTGGGGAGCGGAGTTCGTGTCCTGGAAGAAGTGGGGGAAAACACAAGACTTTCACCCAGGAAACCAACCTCTTCTCACTCCCGACTCGTAAAATACGGATGCTTGAGCAGTGCCTCTCAGCGTCAGATACAACGCAAAAAGCCAAAAAGCCCGGTGCGTCTGTATGGAACGCACCGGGCAGAGCAGCAGTTCGACCGTGGCGCTGTAAGATAACGTAGTATGAAGAGAGACAACAGTAGCGAGTATTATGAAAGCCCGAAATCACGTGTAGGCAGGTTGAGCGGGCAGATGGGTCAAACAACATAGGACTTTCACCCCGGAGACCAGGTTTCATGTCTCGTTCTGGTCCTGTTTGTCACTGAAACATATGTCCCGAGCCAGAGCATCCAAAGTGACGCGAATAGTCCCGACCAAGATATGACGCTAAGAGACTTTTACTGTCAACTAGAAAATGCATTTCCTGCGGAAAATGCGTGGGAATGCTGAATAGCTGAATTGCTAAAGCTAAACTGGTTGAATAGCTTAAATCAATAAGAAGAAGTTGAAGTAGTGAGAATAGTTGAAAAAGTGGAAATCGTTTTAATACGTATGAATTTCATTAAAAAGTTTAAAGCTTATGCTAAACTGAACTGTTGGCTTCAAAAGTTGAATAATGACAAAAGACGTAGAACAATGTGAGGTCTGAATATATATTCTAACTGATAATCACTCACAAATGCAGAAATATGAAACAAATAGTACGAAAAATCTTAAAGCTCAAATGCACTACACTGCTAAAAAAATTGTTAGAGTTGGAAACTAAACTGCATTACCCAAGTGAAGAGCTAAAATACATTGTTAGAAAAGCTTGAAGCTGAACTGTAATACTGTCAAAGATGAAAGTTGAAATGAATTATCTAAAATGGCTGAAAGAAGAAATACTTTGTATTATTATCAGACACTGCATAGAACGAAAAAGCATCAATCTAGCTGATATGAGATGTGAAATATATTAGGTAAAAAGAATGGGGCTGAACAAAAGGAAAGAGAGGACAGAGAGAAGGAGAGAAGAGAGGAGAGAAAGAGAGGAGAGCCAAAATAAAACATGAATAGCTGAATTGTTAAAGCTAAACTGGTTGAATAGCTTAAATCCGTAAGAATAAGTTGAAGTAGTGAGAATAGTTGAAAAAGTGAAATGACATCTTGATCAGGGACACATTGACTGATGTACCCCAGTGGGATTCGGACCAGGATCTCCCACAGCAAAGGCATGTGCCCTATCCACTACACTATCATCTGTATAGATCATGAATGTTCCTTTAGCACTTATAAAGCCTGTCTTTGATCATTAATCACCACACCTGCTAATGAGTGCGAGACAGTGTGAGAGAACCGTAGGTTCTTTATGTAGAAATGTGTGGTGAAAGTATGGAGGGGCTGAAAATGTTGGGAGCTGAAGAAAATTTGAAGGATTTGAAGCATGATCTCATTGACTTCAATGTTAAAGGAAAGTGTTAAAAAGCTTAATATTTTAAAAAGTATAAATAGTAGAAAAAAAGTTGAGGAAGTTCCGTCATTAGCTGAGAGAGCTGAACATTTTAAAAGTTGAATGGTTTTAATAGCTCAACGTATGCAGAAGTTACAGAGAGCCAAAAAACGTACAGAAGAGGGAAGAAAAACAAGAAACAAACAGACAGAGACAGACAGACCGAGACAGAGAGAAAAAAACAGAGAGACATGGACAGACAGAGAGAGACAGAGACAGGGAGAAACAGAAACAGACAGAGACAGACAGACAGAGAGAAACAAATAGACAGACAGAGAGACAGAGAGAGACAGAGACAGGGAGAAACAGACAGAGACAGACAGACAGAGAGAAACAAACAGACAGACAGAGACAGGGAGAAACAGAGACAGAGACAGAGAGACAGAGAGACAGACAGACAGAGAGAGACAGAGGCAGGGAGAAACAGAAACAGACAGACAGAGACAGGGCAAGACAGAGACAGAGAGACAGAGACAGACAGAGAAAGACAGAGAGAGAGAGAGAGAAAGAGACAGACAGAGACAAACAGAGACAGAGAGACATAGACAGACAGAGACAGACAGAGAGACAGAGACAGAGAGAAACAAACAGACAGAGACAGACAGACCGAGACAGAGAGAAACAAACAGAGAGACATGGACAGACAGAGAGAGACAGAGACAGGGAGAAACAGAAACAGACAGAGACAGACAGACAGAGAGAAACAAATAGACAGACAGAGAGACAGAGAGAGACAGAGACAGGGAGAAACAGAAACAGACAGAGACAGACAGACAGAGAGAAACAAACAGACAGACAGAGACAGGGAGAAACAGAGACAGAGACAGAGAGACAGACAGACAGAGAGAGACAGAGGCAGGGAGAAACAGAAACAGACAGACAGAGACAGGGCAAGACAGAGACAGAGAGAAAGAGACAGACAGAGAAAGACAGAGAAAGACAGAGACAGAGAGACATAGACAGACAGAGACAGACAGAGAGACAGAGACAGAGAGAAACAAACAGACAGACCGAGACAGAGAGAAACAAACAGAGACACATGAACAGACAGAGAGAGACAGAGACAGGGAGAAACAGAAACAGACAGACAGACAGACAGAGAGAAACAAATAGACAGACAGAGAGACAGAGAGAGACAGAGACAGAGACAGGGAGAAACAGAAACAGACAGAGACAGACAGACAGAGAGAAACAAACAGACAGACAGAGACAGGGAGAAACAGAGACAGAGACAGAGAGACAGAGAGACAGACAGACAGAGAGAGACAGAGGCAGGGAGAAACAGAAACAGACAGACAGAGACAGGGCAAGACAGAGACAGAGAGACAGAGACAGACAGAGAAAGACAGAGAGAGAGAGAAAGAGACAGAAAGAGACAAACAGAGACAGAGAGACATAGACAGACAGAGACAGACAGAGAGACAGAGACAGAGAGAAACAAACAGACAGAGACAGACAGACCGAGACAGAGAGAAACAAACAGAGAGACATGGACAGACAGAGAGAGACAGAGACAGGGAGAAACAGAAACAGACAGAGACAGACAGACAGAGAGAAACAAATAGACAGACAGAGAGACAGAGAGAGACAGAGACAGGGAGAAACAGAAACAGACAGAGACAGACAGACAGAGAGAAACAAACAGACAGACAGAGACAGGGAGAAACAGAGACAGAGACAGAGAGACAGACAGACAGAGAGAGACAGAGGCAGGGAGAAACAGAAACAGACAGACAGAGACAGGGCAAGACAGAGACAGAGAGACAGAGACAGACAGAGAAAGACAGAGAGACTGAGAGAGAAAGAGACAGACAGAGAAAGACAGAGAAAGACAGAGACAGAGAGACAGAGAGACAGAGACAGAGAGAAACAGACAGAGAGACAGAGACAGAGAGAAACAACAGACAGACAGACCGAGACAGAGAGAAACAAACAGAGACACATGAACAGACAGAGAGAGACAGAGACAGGGAGAAACAGAAACAGACAGACAGACAGACAGAGAGAAACAAATAGACAGACAGAGAGACAGAGAGAGACAGAGACAGGGAGAAACAGAAACAGACAGAGACAGACAGACAGAGAGAAACAAACAGACAGACAGAGACAGAGAGAGACAGAGACAGAGACAGAGACAGAGAGACAGAGAGACAGACAGACAGAG
>NC_050178.1:24668402-24693402 GCF_008315115.2 Sander lucioperca | reverse complement strand
CTCTCTCTGTTGTTGGAGCTGATCGAGGACATTGGCCAGCAAGTCCTCTCGGATTATCAGGTGAACTCTTCCCTCAGATTCACATTGGGTGAGCCTTGCCTCGCTGTCCTTCAGTTCACACCGTACTTGTTCTTCAAGTGAACTGAGATAGAAATTAATTTGCGGTTCAATCTCTCTGGAGTGGAATTCCATGTTTTCCAACTTCGTATTCTGCTGACCAGTGTCTTTTCTCTCGTTGCAATGTGCACCTTTGGATTGTCACAGTCAAATGACTCTCTGATACAAACTGCTGTCTGAGTGAATTTGTGTCAGAACTAAAGTTGGGTCCCAGTATTCAGTGTGTCGTTATAACAACAACAACAACATGTATTCTTATGTATTCAATCCAAATGGTTATTGATTCTATTCCATTCTATCTTTGATTCTATTGTTGCTATCGTATACCAGTTTGTTTATGTTTGAATATACAGTATGAATGTTATGATTTCTGATGATTCCTAAAATATGGCAAAGAAAGAACACTTTACGAAATATGGAAAGGAAAAAGATGGATGTCTTTACACAAGAGCAGTACACCCAAGTATGCGCCAGTTGGGACGCCATTTTCTGTAACTCCAATAACCATGTGTGCTCAGCAACTACCTAATATTTAAGATGTGCATTTACCACAATAACATTTTTTTTTTTTACTTTTATTCAAACTGTCCAATACTTTTCATGTTGGATTTGAAAAGCCGTTTAGCCCCTGCTCATGTTTATCTTGTACATGTTAAAAGTTGTCGTAAATGAAGTGAAATATGAAGCTATCTCTTTCCCTCGATGCTGCAACAGTGAGAATGTCCCCATTGTGGGAATAAAGGGCTTTTCACACGGGGAGCCACACTTCACCTGCGTAGTCGCGTGGATCCGCGGGATCTCGCTCCTCATATGAAGGACAATTCTCAAACATGTTATGTCACTGAGTGGCATGTTTTCAGTTTTTAGCTATTTCTATTTCTATTCTGTTGTATATGTTATAGGGTTAGATATGTAAATATGTACATACAGTATATAAATACATTATCTAATGATGTTTTACAGTTTCTTTTGTTTGATCATAATTACTGATAAAATAAGACACATTCTATTCTATAGAAAATGCATTTCCTGCGGAAAATGCGTGGGAATGCTGAATAGCTGAATTGCTAAAGCTAAACTGGTTGAATAGCTTAAATCAGTAAGAAGAAGTTGAAGTAGTGAGAAGAGTTGAAAAAGTGGAAATCGTTTTAATACGTATGAATTTCATTAAAAAGTTAAAAGCTTATGCTAAACTGAACTGTTGGCTTCAAAAGTTGAATAATGACAAAAGACGTAGAACATTGTGAGGTCTGAGTATATTTTTTAACTGATAATCACTCACAAATGCAGAAATATGAAACAAATAGTACGAAAAATCTTAAAGCTCAAATGCACTACACTGCTAAAAAATCAGGAAAATTGTTAGAGTTGGAAGCTAAACTGCATTACCCAAGTGAAGAGCTAAAATACATTGTTAGAAAAGCTTGAAGCTGAACTGTAATACTGTCAAAGATGAAAGTTGAAATGAATTACTTAAAACGGCTGAAAGAAGAAATACTTTGTGTTATTATCAGACACTGCATAGAACGAAAAAGCATCAATCTAGCTGATATGAGATGTGAAATATATTAGATAAAAAGAATGGGGCTGAACAAAAGGAAAGAGGACAGAGAGAAGGAGAGAAGGAGAGAAGACAGGAGAGAAAGAGAGGAGAGCCAAAATAAAACATGAATAGCTGAATTGTTAAAGCTAAACTGGTTGAATAGCTTAAATCCGTAAGAATAAGTTGAAGTAGTGAGAATAGTTGAAAAAGTTAAATGACGCCTTGATCAGGGACACATTGACTGATGTACCCCAGTGGGATTCAGACCAGGATCTCCCACAGCAAAGGCATGTGCCCTATCCACTACACTATCATCTGTATAGATCATGAATGTTCCTTTAGCACTTATAAAGCCTGTCTTTGATCATTAATCACCACACCTGCTAATGAGTGCGAGACAGTGTGAGAGAACCGTAGGTTCTTTATGTAGAAATGTGTGGTGAAAGTATGGAGGGGCTGAAAATGTTGGGAGCTGAAGAAAATTTGAAGGATTTGAAGCATGATCTCATTGACTTCAATGTTAAAGGAAAGTGTTAAAAAGCTTAATATTTTAAAAAGTATAAATAGTAGAAAAAAAGTTGAAGAAGTTCCGTCATTAGCTGAAAGAGCTGAACATTTTAAAAGTTGAATGGTTTTAATAGCTGAAGTATGCAGAAGTTACAGAGAGCCAAAAAAAAGTACGGAAGAGGGAATAAGAAGAAGTTTGTAAAGAACAGGATAACAATAGTTGGAATGCTGCTGAACAGCATTCCCACTAATTAGGGGACCACTAAGGTCTATATAAAAGAGACTTCAGATACAGTATTAGGAGACCACTAAGGTCTATATAAAAGAGACTTCAGATACAGTATTAGGAGACCACTAAGGTCTATATAAAAGAGACTTCAGATACAGTATTAGGGGACCACTAAGGCCTATATAAAAGAGACTTCAGATACAGTATTAGGGGACCACTAAGGTCTATATAAAAGAGACTTCAGATACAGTATTAGGGGACCACTAAGGTCTATATAAAAGAGACTTCAGATACAGTATTAGGGGACCACTAAGGTCTATATAAAAGAGACTTCAGATACAGTATTAGGGGACCACTAAGGCCTATATAAAAGAGACTTCAGATACAGTATTAGGGGACCACTAAGGTCTATATAAAAGCATCCAAAGAGCACCATGTCATAGGACCTTTAAATAAGTCTATCATAGTTATTAGTCATATTAGATCAAGACACCATTTCCGGGACTATTTGCACCGTGCATTAATATTGCCGCCACACCAGGGGTCATGGTCACTTTCTGCGAGATCCAGTTTCCAACTCACACTGTAGATTTTTTTCATGGCAAACATGTTGACATGTCATAGTAGGAAAAGCACAGGTGTATTCAAAACCATTAATGATGGCTGCATTCCACTTAGGAGAGGCCCTGGTATTGTGCATGCTGACTCACTGAAATAGCTTACTGGGACACTTGATGGAATTGAGCCATCTTTAAACACAAGACATAAAACATTACAACAGATAAGATGTTTTCTGTGCCACATTTCGTCTGCTTTCTGTGTCGGAGGAAGAGGCGTGGCTCAGGCACATCATTAAAGGTGCAGTAGGTAAGATTTATAAAGCTAACTTTCTGTCATTTTAGCTGAAACTGAAAAAAAATCCGGCTCCTCTGGCTCCACCTACAGCCTGCAGTGTGATTTGCAAAAATCCACTGCTCCCTGTTCAGATGTTTATTTTTATTATTATAATTTATACTCTTTATTGATCCCCAATGGGGGAATTACAATTTACACTCTGTTGTTATTACACACTACACACAGGCCTGAAATACACACACACACACACACACACACACACACACACACACACACATACACACATGCTCCGGTCCTTTTACATGCACTAATGGAGAGATGTCAGAGTGAGTGGGCTGTGACTGCTGAACAGGCGCCCTGAGCGGTTCGGGTGCACCAATCAGGGCCAGGGGGGGGTGTCTAACTGCATGTCAATCACTGCTCATGCACACGCATTCATTCTCCCTTGTGGGGGGGGGGGGGTTTAGGAGACCGTTTTGGGCTTTAGCAGAAAAGGGGGAGGGACTGAGAAGTTGTTGATGTTCAAATTTGTTGGCTATATCCTGGATCTTCCCAGTCCTACCTACAGCACCTTTAAACCAAAACTACATATATTAAAATCATAGGATTTATTGATTATTCCTAAAACAAAAAAGTAAACTGATAATATCAAATAATTCAAGTTTGTAGCTGATTTGACAATAACCAGTGTATATTCTAAAGCATTTCTTCTTCATAAAACTTTGAATTGCAGCTGTGTTTGAAAGGCTCTGTGACACTAAATAAACCTGTTTAGTCTTAAAGTCTAAAGCTACATGAGACTCGTAGTAAACCTGCAAAATCTCCCTGAAAGAAATGCTCCTGTGTTGTTAATTTCATTATTTTCTTTGGATGACCAACATGTACCTCCAGACAAAAACCTATATTTAGTATATTATATTTAACATATAAAATAATTTGAGCTAAGTTATATTTTGGGGGTTCAGGATGCAAATGAGCATTTGTCCCCTGATTTATACATCAAACTATATTACACATGACTGTAGTGCAACTTAACATTTAAACAACAATAGACTAGCTCAACTTAACCAAATTGCCTCAACAGCAACTAACTAGGATTAATTAAAGAAAACCACAAACAAGGTCCTGGTTTTATACTCACGGCAAATGAGCCCCCAACTTGTTACGACCGGCTCACAGGCCACAACAAAACAGGGAGATGCACAGCAACGTAACAATAATAAAGTGACATTTATTAAATAATGATGCAAACAAGAGAATGATGAGGTGTGATTGTCAGTATCAGTGATGAATGAAGGTGTATGGATGTAATGGAGAATGTGAGGTGCATGTTGTCAGTAGTTAACAAAGGGAAAACTCAAACAGAGAGAAAACATGTTGGTGTTCAGTCGGGAGAATGCGGCCGCCTGGTCTCGGGGCAGGCGGGGTTAAATAGTCTGGGAGGACCGGCCAGGTGATCACAGTCATCTCATTATCTCCTCCGCTACACCTGCAATTAACAAGACAAACCACAGTACACATGTACGACAGGCCCAGGGCCGTCACACCAACAAACATCATTTTTATGCATTTATTTTAAAAGATTATTTGTGTAGCTAGTGTTTGTGTGTATGCAGTAGTTATTATATAGTTGTGAGGAATAGTTTCAGTTTTCTCACATTGCCACAGGACGTTTTTCGGGGGTGGCGGCAAGAAGCTTGCGCATAGGTGAGGATTAAGGTGAGGGTGTGGGTGCGCAGACCTCACTCCCACCATCTTCACTCCTACCACATGGACTCCACCTGTGCCTGTCCCCAGGTGCAGGTTTGTCTTTGGGGTTTGCTCCCCTAGCCACTGTACCCTCCCGAGGTAACCCACGTGGCTGTGGGGTTGCCTTCTTCCGCCTTCCCAGCCATTGTGGTGGTTCTCACACCAACATCTTCCGCCTGCGCTGCCGTTGGGGTCTTCACTATTTACCCATAGCTGGGGCTATTTACCCATAACTGGGACAGTGGTTGACGGGCATCAGGGCGTTTCCACTCACCGATGGGCCTGCATGCCACGTCTCTGGGGCCCACTGCTGCTCCGAGATCCTGTACAACTTAGCCTGGAACCACAAGGGACCAGTTACCATGTGTGCCACGGGGAGGCGTGTACGAGATCTTGGCAGTGGAGAGGCTATGTACCGGCTGAGGAGCCTTACACACTCGGCTCCTCTTTTCGCCCCTGAAAACAAAGGGCTATCCGGTGGCAGTAGCTGAAAGCAGAGAGTGGCAAGCAGAAGCAGCATGCACTAACTACAAGCACTGCTCCTGCAACACTACTGCACTGACGCATCACACGCCCTGCATGCAAACGCACACACACACACACACACACACACACACACACACACAGACAGAGAGAGACAGACACACACACACACACACACACACACACACACACACACACAAGCACAGACAGACAGACAGACAGACCCACCCACAAACAGACAGACAGACCCACACACACAGACAGACAGACAGACAGACCCACACACAGACAGACAGACAGACCCACACACACAGACAGACAGACCCACCCACACACAGACCCACACACAGACAGACCCACACGCAGACAGACAGACCCACAGACAGACAGACCCACAAATACACAGACAGACCCACACAAAGACAGACAGACCCACACACAGACAGACAGACAGATCCACACACACAGACAGACAGACAGACCCACACAGACAGACAGACAGACAGACAGACCCACACAGACCCACACAGACAGACAGACAGACAGACCCACACAGACAGACAGACAGACAGACACTATACAAGTACAAATACTATACAATTCCTCAGCCAGGCAGAAGCCTTTTGTACCACTTCTTCTTCTTTGGCTTTGTCATCATCTGGCTCTGAAGATCTGCCAGCTGGGACCTCATGGTGCTCTCGGTCCTCTCCCAGTCCTGCTTTTTTTCCTGCTGAGTCAGCTTCAGGCTTTCTGTGGCCTGTAGGAGGGATGCCTTGTCCTCCTTCCACTGGTTGAGATTACTCTCCAGCTGCTGCTCAGCCTTCTTCAGAGCAGCCATGAGGTTCTTGTTGCTTTTGTCCTGCATCTCCAGCTGGGCTCTATGGGAAGCCTGGGATCTTTCCAGTATCTCCTTTGCCTCCTCGTCCTGTTTTAGGAGAGCTTTCTCCATCTTGCTCAATTTATCCTTCAGCTCTTGAGCTTGAGCCCTCTCAATCTCTAGATAGCTCTCCAACATCACGTTGGTGGTCTTACCTATGGCGAGCATCTGTCTCTCTTTACCAAGCTCCATCTTCTGAGTCTCCACATTGTTTTTAAGGGCCTCCTTCTCTCCCTTCATCTGCTCCAATTCGACCTTCAGGTCTTCAGTAATGAAGTACTGCAGCTCGAGATCTTTTTGGGTTTTTCGCAGTCTGTTGCTGATTTTTCCCAGCTGGGATTTCAGATACTCTGTTTCCCTGGGTGGGGAGGGGACACGTTCAGCCAGAGCCTCATCCAGCTGGGCTCTATGGGAAGCCTGGGATCTTTCCAGTATCTCCTTTGCCTCCTCTGCCTGTTTTCGGAGAGCTTCCTCCATCTTGCTCAATTTATCCTTCAGCTCTTGAGCTTGAGCCCTCTCAATCTCTAGATAGCTCTCCAACATCACGTTGGTGGTCTTACCTACCGCGAGCATCTGTCTCTCTTTACCAAGCTCCATCTTCTGAGTCTCCACATTATTTTTAAAGGCCTCCTTCTCTCCCTTCATCTGCTCCAATTCGACCTTCAGGTCTTCAGTAATGAAGTACTGCAGCTCGAGATCTTTTTGGGTTTTTCGCAGTCTGTTGCTGATTTTTCCCAGCTGGGATTTCAGATACTCTGTTTCCCTGGGTGGGGAGGGGACACGTTCAGCCAGAGCCTCATCCAGCTGGGCTCTATGGGAAGCCTGGGATCTTTCCAGTATCTCCTTTGCCTCCTCTGCCTGTTTTCGGAGAGCTTCCTCCATCTTGCTCAATTTATCCTTCAGCTCTTGAGCTTGAGCCCTCTCAATCTCTAGATAGCTCTCCAACATCACGTTGGTGGTCTTACCTACCGCGAGCATCTGTCTCTCTTTACCAAGCTCCATCTTCTGAGTCTCCACATTATTTTTAAAGGCCTCCTTCTCTCTCTTCATCTGCTCCAATTCGACCTTCAGGTCTTCAGTAATGAAGTACTGCAGGTCGAGCTCTTTTTGGGTTTTTCGCAGTCTGTTGCTCATTTTTCCCAGCTGGGATTTCAGATACTCTGTTTCCCTGGGTGGGGAGGGGACACGTTCAGCAAGCTGAACTTTTAAGTCACACATCTCCCTCTGCATCAGCTTTTTGTCATGGCTCAAAGTGCTGCCCTCTCTCTGTTGTTGGAGCTGATCGAGGACATTGGCCAGCAAGTCCTCTCGGATTATCAGGTGAACTCTTCCCTCAGATTCACATTGGGTGAGCCTTGCCTCGCTGTCCTTCAGTTCACACCGTACTTGTTCTTCAAGTGAACTGAGATAGAAATTAATTTGCGGTTCAATCTCTCTGGAGTGGAATTCCATGTTTTCCAACTTCGTATTCTGCTGACCAGTGTCTTTTCTCTCGTTGCAATGTGCACCTTTGGATTGTCACAGTCAAATGACTCTCTGATACAAACTGCTGTCTGAGTGAATTTGTGTCAGAACTAAAGTTGGGTCCCAGTATTCAGTGTGTCGTTATGACAACAACAACAACATGTATTCTTATGTATTCAATCCAAATGGTTATTGATTCTATTCCATTCTATCTTTGATTCTATTGTTGCTATCGTATACCAGTTTGTTTATGTTTGAATATACAGTATGAATGTTATGATTTCTGATGATTCCTAAAATATGGCAAAGAAAGAACACTTTACGAAATATGGAAAGGAAAAAGATGGATGTCTTTACACAAGAGCAGTACACCCAAGTATGCGCCAGTTGGGACGCCATTTTCTGTAACTCCAATAACCATGTGTGCTCAGCAACTACCTAATATTTAAGATGTGCATTTACCACAATAACATTTTTTACTGTTATTCAAACTGTCCAATACTTTTCATGTTGGATTTGAAAAGCCGTTTAGCCCCTGCTCATGTTTATCTTGTACATGTTAAAAGTTGTCGCAAATGAAGTGAAATATGAAGCTATCTCTTTCCCTCGATGCTGCAACAGTGAGAATGTCCCCANGTTGGAATGCTGCTGAACAGCATTCCCACTAATAACAACGCCAAAGGCACCTGACCAAGCGTCCGTATTTTACCCGATGGGAGTGAGAATGTGTTGAGGAAATGGGTGTTTTCTGTCCCGGGAGTACTCCTTAATGGGCTCTAATCTCAACTAGTCGTTTTGGTGTCTAAACTTAACTGTCACGAGCGTCACCATTGGATAATTAGAAAATTAATAAAAGTATATGTTATTGCAGTGTTTTCCCCTAGCTTTGTGGAAGACTTATATTACGTTCGGGGGTTTAGGCATCCTTCCTCAGGAAAAGCTTACGTTTTTCAATAAAATAAATGCAATTTCCCCATACATTTTGTTGGGTTGTTCGGGTCTCTGTGGTCATTTGGCTTTTCTTTGTAGTCGCTTTGAGTCCCTTTGTGGTAGCTTTGCGTCCCTTTCTTACATTATTTTGGATCTTTATTATCACCTTATCTGTGTCTAAAACTCTGGAAAAGCTAGAGGAGATCAACTTATCAACTCTCAAGAAGCTTTAAGACAAAACTTAACAACTCCTAAGTCTTTTAGTTACATTAATTAGGTGCTGCCCAAAACGGCTCAGGTGCTGCATGTGAACCTTGTAATGGCAGGGAATGTATAGATATATAGATATATTGAGATTATAGCCAGTTTAAATATGTGTGTTGCTCAGTGCAGTTCTGTATACGTTCATTAGATACTCGCATATGTTCACTCGATAGGTCCGTTACATTCAGAGTAAATGTCTGTTGACGCTAAAGGCTACAGAACAGAAGGAGTCTCAGTACTGGACCAGAACAGAACATGTCAGCTGCTGAAAAGTGGGTCAGAAACCCAGAAATTAGAAGCTGTTATAACTGAACAGAAGGGAGAGGGAGGTGTGAATTGTTTATCTGACTGGCTAGAGAAAAAAAAACAGAGACGAGAGAGGAGCAACCAGGATAGAGTGAGGAGTATGAGCACTTAATGAGATAAGAAAAAATGGATGGATGGAGTTCTAAAGGATAGAAGCGTTAGCAGCAAAGCAGAGCTAAAATAGATGTTAATCAGTGGTTCCCAACCTTTTTGGTCTGAGGTTCCTCCACAGCCCTGTCAGGTGAACTCACCTTCATCGATTCCCAACGTATTCTCTGAATGTAAAACTGTTCTTTATATAAAAGTGGATATTGTTAATTATTTCATACAATTGAACGACCAATATTTAGGTTGGTTTGGTCAGCAATCACTACTACTTGATGTGAAGCTGAATGTTTCAGCCATTTATCCATTAACGTTACTATTATCACTTTTTTGTGCTAACTAGTTAAACTGATAGCTAAATATTCTAACCATTAGCTAACTTTTTCAACATTTAGCTAACTATTTTAACCATTAGCTAAGTATTTCAACATTTAGCTAACTATTTTAACCGTTAGCTAACTATTTCAACATTTAGCTAACTATTTTAACCGTTAGCTAACTATTGTTAGAATATATTTTGTGAAAGTGTTAAGAAAAGGTTTTAGAGTTCATGGTGCTGACCTCAGTGCCTCTGTTTCCCTGGGTTATGAGAGGCCATCTAGTTTTACAGTTATTAGACATTATAAAGGGAGTGTGAGAAAGATCCTCTCTGATCGGGGGAGGGAACGAGGCAACAATGGTCAGCACTTTGCAAGCGCGGGATTTGTGACACTGTATGGAAATGACCTGGCTCTCATGAAAACTCCTTAAAGTTTGCAGGAGATTAAATCACAGGTGTTCAAAATCCAACAATAGCGGCTTGCTTCTTCTGAGCTGAGAATTGGAAGTCAAGGTCATGTTTTTATACAGTGTTACAAATTAGTTAGGAGCCGGCTGAAGCCAGAAGATCTGGACTGGATCCAAACTGATGAGAGCACCACCAGGGATGGGACAGAAATGGATAAATAGACAGTATCTTAACTTAGCAGCACCTGATGCTAGGGTAGGGTGACCAGACGTCCCCGGTTTCCGGGGACAGTCCCAGGTTTCGGTGACCTGTCCCCGGCTGGAGATGTCCCCGGTTTTCACTGTGACTGACAGACCCGAAATTGGAATGAAATAGCCGTGCACCCTACACTCACAGGCTCAAGACAGCCAGAGCAAACCTCAGAGACGTTCTAGAATGCCCATTTTACGATGCTAAAATTACTGTTTATTTACATGGAGTCTGGTGGGTTTAGCGAACGCAATTTCGCCGACTTTTTATATTTAAAAAAGGATCTTACTCTTTAACAAAAAGATCGACCTCCTTAGAAATCCTTTCCATAATGTTGTCAGACACTTAGAATATTAATCTGAGTCTGTCAGTGGCAAAACGAGCACTTTTTTTAACGTAAATACAAGCAGCACAATTGACGTCCTATTAACTTACATTATAGCTTGTTTCGCCTTTGCCGACTGCAGCAATCTCATTTAATACTGGACCAATGTCAAATGAAAATATTTCCTCAATAGTTTTAATTGTATCTGATACTCAATGAGCTGTTGCAGAAACAAGCCCAGCGTGAAGCAATAAAGCAAAAGCTGTCAGATAAATGTAGTGCAGTAAACGTTACATTTCACTCTGAGGTGTAGTGGAGTACAAGTATGAAGTAGCAGCAGGGACGATTCTAGGATCAGACCTTTAGGGGGGCTCAGCCCCTAATGAGAATGTGACACCGATATAGTGCATGCAAAAGTGTTAATCTGCGACATGAAATTACCAACTTCTTAACAACCGCACTCCTGCTCTCCCTCTGACAGACAGAGACTCAGCCAAAGGGCCAAAATTATAATGTATTCTCATGTAAACTATTTATGTCAACACAGACATTTCTGTTAGCCAATGTATCCCACCATAATGGTTATTATATTGCCAGATTCCAGACAATCCCACTTACTTATGTCTTATATACATATATATATATATATATATATATATATATATATATATATATATATATATATATATATATATATATATTTAAATCCCACTTACAAATATGAATATATATTTCTACTGGTATGCTTCCTAATAACATTAATGCAAAAATATGAAGAAAAAATCTATTCAACCTGTGTAAAAGTGCAAAATAGTTCAGTATATTATTCCCATAATATTTCCATCCATAGATAAGAATAATCAAGTCTAACCTCTGAATTTCTTTTCGAAGTGCACCAGATTGATGCATTTAAATGTTAAAATAGACAAAATTTTCTTACAGGGGAGCATGACCATGTAACCCCCCCTGGGGCAGTGTCCCGGTTTTAAGTTTTACAAAGATAAAAACATTACCTTTTTGGAGGTATTTATGCTTCTGAGCTGAAAATGTCCCCGGATTTTGTCTCAGAAATCTGGTCACCTTATGCTAAGGGAGACTCTCTCGGTCCGTTAGGAGATAGACTTTGCCTTGTATCAGATCCATGTACATGTACTTGTATTCTGCAATATCATTCACTAAACTTGTTATTAACTTTAACTGGATGAATTCTGGTCTTGATTTGATTCCTGAGTTTTATTTCTCTGATCTACCAGTAAACAAACACAAAATAGTGACCAAAGAATTGGAGTCAGATTAAGTCTGGCCTTTTTTAGGGCCAGACCGGTCAAATCGATAACATTTTAGATCAAAATCCTACACTATTTCAAACATTAGCTAAATATTCTGTTAGCTAACTATTTTAACTGTTAGCTAACTGTTTCAACCGCAAAGCTAATTTTAAAGCAACACTATGTAACTTTTCCTGCTTCGGTCCCCATACAGGTTGTCTCATTGGAACTAAGCTGCAGCTAGAAGTTACATAGTGTTGCTTTAACAGTTTCTCCATTACTTTAGCTAATCATTTAAACTGTTTAGCCATTACTACTTGAGTAGTTATTTCTACCATTTATTCATTACTTTTAGCTAAACTTCTGTGCTCGCTTGCTAACTAGTTTTCACTCACTCTTACAACTGCAACAACTCCTAGATAACTGTAACACGTAATGTTCAGGTGTTACAGTTGACTTCATGTTAAATCTGGATATATTCTTCCAATCAAATCATAATTTCTATTTTTTGTTTTAAAACAAGAAGATGAGGGGAAACTGAAGAGAGACAAAGACATTAAGGAATGCATGACAAGTCTTGCAACTGGTTTATTGAGCTGGCAGATGACGACGAATGCAAAGTGGTACTGAAGTGTTGCGGAGGTGGACAGCAAGAGAAGGAGGAGGTGGAGAGTGCAGGGAAGGAGAGCGGAGCATCAGAGCGGAGAAGATTTATGATTAATAGGAGCAAGAGATAGATCTGTGGGGCTGTTGGCTGCCAGCTCATCTCAGATGGTGTTTATTCACACATTGTGAGTGAGAGTGAGCAGGGAGGATTGTGGGTAAGGACTATGGTTGGCACAGAGACAGTTTGGAGCCGAGACGCCCTAACTTAAGCCCAGTTCAGACCAAAGATTCGCGACAAGTCGAACAGTTATAGAACGTCGCAGGGAAAAGTTGCAGCGGTCTGAACCGGCCCGTCTCAGCTCGACTCAAACCAGCTGATGGTGTCGCTGCGACTCAGCTGGTTGAGTCTCCAGAGGCTGGTTTTAGAACATAAGAGATGTCACCTGTTTCAGCAGCCAATAGAGAAGTCAGCTGGTGGAGTCTCCAGGGGCTGGTTTTAGAACGTAAGAGACCTTTCCTGTTTCAACAGCCAATAGAGAAGTCAGCTGGTGGAGTCTCCAGAGGCTGGTTTACAACGTAAGAGACGTTTCCTGTTTCCGCAGCCAATAGAGAAGTCAGCTGGTCGAGTCTCCAGAGGCTGGTTTTACAACGTAAGAGACGTTTCCTGTTTCCGCAGCCAATAGAGAAGTCAGCTGGTGGAGTCTCCAGAGGCTGGTTTTAGAACGTAAGAGACGTCTCCTGTTTCAACAGCCAATAGAGAAGTCAGCTGGTCAAGTCTCCAGAGGCTGGTTTTAGATAAAATGAGCCATAATCCATTTTATTTCTACGTTACAAACTGTCAGCTGGTGGAAATGGCATAAAAAACGTATTTTACTGCTTGAAAAACCAACGTCTGGGAGCATTTTTCGGGGCGAACAGTCTCCTGGCAACACAGATAAGCTAACGTTTGTGACCGCAGTAAAAAAAAAAATTAAAAAAAAAAGATTTTCGTAATGCTAAATATGTCTTTAAGGTGTTTAAATATCTAAAGTTAGCAAAAGAAAATATTCTTATCTTCACTTCTCTGCTTCTCTCCATCTCCAGCGCAGCACAGACATGTATTTAATGTATGTATAACATGAACCTGCGAGGGCACCTGAGGACAAATGACTTCTGAATCAATTCTCACTCATTCATAATGTAAGAGCCTGTCACCAGGTGGAAAGAAAACGGCCCTGGAATGAAACGCAAACAGCGACTGCTAACTCCTCTGAGACATTTCTGCTTCTCCTGCTGAAACTCTTTGAAAAAGATTTGATTATATGGTTCAGACTGTCAGAGTGCTAGTCAACAGGCTGCCATTGAATTGATTTCCTGCTTCAGCAGTGACAGTGTATTTGAAGTAAAAGTGCATGTGGTGTGCTGTGGTTTCTCTGAATTATGAATCTCGTCTCCCTATATGCCTCTTTCTCTCACTCTTTAGGTAGTCTAGATCGGCGGAAGTTCATTTCCAAGATAATCGCCGGCACATCCGGATGTTGTTTATTATGTGAGCTGGCTGAAATTGAGAATAAGATCCATTTTATTTTCCTGTTTTCAAAGGACATAAGGGATGTACTTTTTACTTAAATAAACTATTTGGGATGATTTCTTCTGCCTGAATGAGTTGTGCTTCGAGAAAGGAAGCATTTTTGTAGCAGATTTTATTTGCCAAGCTCGGGAGAGAAGACAAAGTACTTGACTCGTATGAAATTTTGGCATTAGAATCAATACATCTATTCTTTTCTTTTCTTTGACTTTTGTAAAAACAAAATACCACATTCTCCAACATGAATACAAAAATCTTCATGAAATAAAAGTAATAATAACAAACATTAAGGTCAATGATGAATCTGCTGAAGTTTTGCCAGAATGTGTGTGTGTGTGTGTGTGTGTGTGTGTAAATGCCAAAAGTGATGCCTTCACTGAAAGTACAGTTTGTGTTTATGTCTATTTTATACGGAAGAGGATTAGGGCCACGTGAGTTTAAAGTCAGAATTCTGAGAATTTTTTTTTTCCTTCATTTTTTGTTGTTGATTATTTTGACTTATAAAAAAGGTCCGAATTCTGACTTTAAACTCAGAACTTAAACAACATTTTTGCATGTGGCCGTCATCCTCTTCTGTACTTTATAAATGTAACCATGTAGTGATTCTTGTTTCATTCATGTATTTTTTTTTTTTTTTAACTGAACAGGACGGCTTGGTGAAAACGAGGCTTTAAGCATGATTTATGCTTCTGTGTTAAATCTACGCCGTGGCTACCTACGTAGGTACGTGGAGACACCGACCTATGTCGGACCTGACTTGGTGTAGTCTACGTGATACGCAGGTATACACAGTATACCCACTAAGAAAGCTCCAGGATTTCCATATACCCACTTAAAAATGCACAATGACATACAACAACATAGCCTACTTTCCATCATATTTTTTGACATATTTTGAATTGTCATGTGTGTGTTTTTTCTTTGCGTAGGCTAAATAAAGGGATTTCAGCTATGAATTGGTGCATAAAAGTGTATCAAAATGCAGGAAATGAAGTCTTTGACGCTCAAAATTTCCCTGGGGGAGGACACCCAGACCCCACCCCCCCGAAGTCCCATTCTGGCCTATACATATACATATACAGTACAGTATACCCACTACAATACATCAGACTACACCACTAGTAACAAGGTTGTTGTTGAGTAAATCAGACACTGATAACGTATGCTATGTATTCAGTGGTGTAGTCTAATGTATTGTAGTGGGTATACTGTACTGTATATGTATGGGCCAATACTGTATATATGGGCCAGAATGGGCCTTTTTTGGGGGGAGGCATTTCATAGTGGGGGGTCTGGGTGTCCTCCCCCAGGGAAGTTTTGAGCGTCAACGACTTCATTTCCTGCATTCTGATACACTTTTATTGACCAATTTATGGTGGAAATCCCTTTATTTAGCCTATGTGAAGAAGAAAAACACAGATGACAATTCAAAATATGTTAAAATTGCAATGCAAAGTATGTTGGTGCGTGTCATTGGGCCTTTTTAAGTGGGTATATGGGAATGCTGGAGCTTTCTTAGTGGGTAGCCTATACTGCGTATACCTGCGTATCAGGTAGTGTGTATTGTACCTCTTTTAATAGTGATTCTTGTTTCATTCATGGTAGTCACCTGCTTTAAGAAGAAATGCATTGAGACAGATGTCTTCCTGCATCTGTAGCGCTCCTGGTGTTGACAAGGCGCTACTGCAACAACATCACATCACGTCTCTGTCTCTCTCTCTCTCTCTCTCTCTCTCTCAGCCAGGCTTCCCCAGCTGTTCCGCTGCACCTTAATGAGCATGCGCAATGGCCACTCGTCAAGTGTAGGAAACCAATAGCGCGTCTGCACAGAGAGAGAGAGAGAGAGAGAGAGAGGAGACAACACAACACGGCAGGCACCGAGCAGACGGGATGAACCGCCAGCGCACGGACTGTTTCCTCTGGTAAACAAGCGGAGCAGGAGCCTGGAAAACACCGGAGGGAAGCCGAGGAGGAGGGGGGGGGATTTCGGGGACACAGCCATGGCGACCGGAGGAGGAGGAGGAGGCGGCGGAGCGAGGCGGAGGAGGAAAGCGGGGCTCCCGGGATTCTGCTGGAAAACCTGCTACTTTCCCATATTGTTCTGGGTCGTTTCCGTGTGCGGAGAGGAGAAGACGCTGATTGTAGAGGTAGGACTACCCAACATCCCCCCCCCCCAAAAAAAAACACAACATTGTTTAGAAGAAAGTGCGGGATGTCAGGGATGAATTTGTGCGTCTATGTGTCCAAGCCTTTGTGCTCGCTGGATGTACAGGAATGGATGTATGAGCATCCCTCCCTGCGTTCCGTCAATGCGCTTCTCTGGATGTTTTCATGCTCGTTTTGATGTATTTTTTTTCCTCACACCTTCCCTCCCCTTCCCTCCCCTCGATAGGAAAGTAATACCCATCCTTCCTGTACCCTGTAAGGAGGGACCGGGGAATAAAAGATTCACGAGTTAGTGAACTGAATCAGCCTAATTGAGAATCCTCCCTCGCTGTACCTGGTTCTTTTTGTTTTCAGACGGACGCAAACTGCATTTGAACGCGTCCAGCTGCC
Source organism: Sander lucioperca (assembly GCF_008315115.2). NCBI lineage: Eukaryota > Metazoa > Chordata > Actinopteri > Perciformes > Percidae > Sander > Sander lucioperca. The sequence goes on along the minus strand of NC_050178.1, from coordinate 24,676,675 downwards.
GTCCCCACACACTGTGCATGTCCTAATTCCAAACTAAGGTGGTGTAATTGTTCCACAGGTTTAATTGTTTCCGTTTTTTTTGTGGTTGAGATAGATAGAGGCTTCTTTGCGTCCGCAGAGCTCCGCTGCGAGTGGCTGAATCATGTGTTCCTCCGCTGGGCTTTTAGGCGGAGGAAAGAGTCCGTCCAAGAGGCGGAGGCTGTCGGGTCCAACATCCTCATTAAAAGCGACGTTAATGAATGACTTACTGGGCTGGGACTATATGCTTTTGTCCCGATCCGATTCTTTCACGATACACGGCTGCCGATTCGATTTGTGTTGCGATTTTTGACTTATTTGGGATTTCCTTTTCCTTCTTTAACAAAAACAAAAGTTGAATAATATATCATGAGACATCATGAGCTTGTTTTCTAAGAAGAATGCATATCACAAGTCAGTCAGTCAGTCAGTCAGTCTGACATTTATTTCATTTTGTAAAGAAGAACATGACATAGATCTTCTGCTTTCGCTCTGTTTCGCTGGAAACGGCTAAGATGTAGCTGTGTTTTTCCTTGTTTGTTTCACGCGTTAGTTTCCTGTTTTACTTTGTAGTGTCTGTTTCTCCTGCGTCTTGTCTTGTTTGACTTCCTGCCTTGTGTGTTTTCCCGCGTTTGTGATTGTCTGCCCTGCCCTGATGTGTTCCACCTGTTCTTCAGCCATCATGTCACCTGTTTCCCCATCGTTACCTTGTGTAATCAGTCTTTGGGCTTTCTTTGTCTCCGTTCGGTTCATCGTCTTCCCTCCCTGTCCCCTCCCTGCGTCGCTTCGACCTGGAAGTTTATTCCCTTTCGTGTCTTCTGGGTTTTTCTAATGGCTTTTGGATTTTGGTTATCTTCTTTGTGCCTGCCTTAGGGCTGATGATGATATTGCGATTGCGATGTGAATCACGATATTGGAGGGAATGATCATCTTTGTATCTTTATTCTAATTTCCATTGAGAAATATTAAAATTTAAATGATAGTGTGATTTTTGTGAGCACCTTTACCAAACAAAGATTTTTTTCTTTAGTCTGTAGGATAGGATTTGTAGGCTGGGACGTCTTTGCAGCGCCACAATACTTAAAGCTATAGTGCGTAGTTTCTGTCTCCCCCATGAGGAATTCTAAGTAATGACAACAACACTGTCGGCACGTCATGATACAAGCCTTCCGTGACTGCGCACCTGCGATTTGGGTATTGCACTAGTCCATATTGCGATTTCAATAACATTGCGATTAATTGTGCAGCCTGCCTTCTTCAGGACGCCTTAAGTTAAGTCATTTGTTTAATAAATCCTCTACTCTGCATTTCCGAGCCTGGCTTTCCTGACATGGATATCGTTTGAAAATATTCAATACCAATACCGTGACTTCGATACCGGTTCCTAAACGCTACTTTTTTCGATACTAATTTTATAAAACCAAAAGAAATTACAACATTACATGTTGCAGCCCTTGGATCCAAAAAGAGAAAGTCTCACCTGATGCGTAAGGTGTCTTTTATTTAGTTTTGCCAGACCAGCATGACGTTCAACATTAGTTTAATCCATCGTCACCTTAGCACTGTGAAAACTGTAGAAAACATAGACACAACAAACATTTCACACGCGTGTGTTTTCACGGATACAAACTTCATTACGTGAACAAACATTTAGGGTGACAAACATTAATTACACAGCAAAATAGACCATACATACATGCAAACAATTTCTGAATGACTATGTATGAAAACATCGTACCTCGGTGCACTCACCAAGGAATGCAAAACAATACACGATAGTCCTTTCTTCCGTCATGAAACGGGCGTCAAGTTCTCAAAGTTCATAAATCCAGCTACCTTTTTAAAAACTCATCTTCCCTTGTGCAAAACTACGGTACCACCAAAAGGGACACATTTCAACATTACAGGTGCACAGAATTTCCGGTCAATCACATACAAATAACATGAAAGCACAAACAAATATTTTACCAATAACCCAACCCATTAGCCTGGCTGACACCAGACCCTTCTCAGCTGTAACTGAGAGTGGGCTCTGGGTCAGCTTCATTCACAGCTCATTTCCAAATGGGCGTCACCAACGGACGGCGCTCAAATGACTGCGTACGCAATTGGATAGTCCTTCAACCAATCAGACCAACGATCCGGGTGACGTAGCAGCGACAGCGGCATCAACGGGTTGCTGCGCTTCGGTGGGTGGTAAACAAAAAGCTGCTCGCCGTCGCTGCACTATCGTCATCATGTAAAGCCCTCCTCAACGGTTGTGATTGGTGTTTTCGATTTGGAAAAATTGGAAATGGGCTTGAATGGGCTCTTGGCCAGACGGACTTCCGGCAAATCTCAAATTTGCCGGAAGTTCGTCAGGGTTTTCCCAGACTACCAACCCATACTTATTTCATTAAATCAGCAGCATACATTAAAACTCCAAAGTGGTCCTTTACATTACACATTAGGGCACAACTCTTTGTATTTATGTTCCAGCTCCTACTACGTGAGCTCCGTCTCTGCGTAACGTAGAGTTTTTCCTGCGTGTCTCTACGACGTGTAACGTTAGTCAGCCAATCACAGACATGATTAGATCTTGGTAGAAGCAAGTGCTGATTGGCTCCCCGACACTGATGAGATTTACTCCTTTAGGTATTGACATTGGGTATTGAATGACGAGGCATTTTTCGATACTCGATACTTTAGAGGCAATTGGGTCGGAGCCTTAAAAAGTATGGACTTGGGTACCCGGCCCTAGTCGTGTGCATTCTATCTTTGGCTGGTTAACGAGTCTCTGTAATGAGCTCTCAACCCCATGTTGTCAATAAATAGCCACTAGCGTGCAGAGAACATTAAAGTGAACCTGAGTGAGTGTGCTGCTTTCATGTGCGCTGAACAAAGCATCTCCAGACCCCCCCCCCCCCTCTCTTTCTCCCTTCACGGAGTCCAAATATAGCCTCCCTCCATAATTTATGGAAGTGGCAGGGAGTTGGAGGAGAGAGATGAAAAGATGGGACGGATGCAGTTGGATGTTTTTAACAACCGTTTTGCACGTGGCTGCTGTCACACAAAGGCAGGCGTCGAGAGAGAGTTCTCTGTGTGTGTGTGTCTGTCTGTCTGTCTGTGTGTGTGTGTGTATCTGTGTGTCTGTCTGTGTGTGTGTGTGTGTACATGTGTGCTTGTCTCTGTGTGTCTGTCTGTCTGTCTGTCTGTGTGTGTGTCTGTGTGTGTGTGTTTGTGTGTATACATGTGTGTTTGTCTCTGTGTGTTTGTGTGTGTGTGTGTGTACATGTGTGTTTGTCTCTGTGTGTTTGTGCATCTGTGTGTGTGTGTGTGTGTCTGTGTCTCTGTGTGTGTGTGTGTGTGTGTGTACATGTGTGTTTGTCTCTGTGTTTTTGTGTGTGTGTGTGTGTGTACATGTGTGTTTGTCTCTGTGTGTTTGTGCATCTGTGTGTGTGTGTGTGTGTACATGTGTGTTTGTCTCTGTGTTTTTGTGCGTCTGTGTGTGTATGTGTGTGTGTGCGTGTGTGTGTGTACATGTGTGTTTGTCTCTGTGTGTTTGTGCATCTGTGTGTGTGTGTGTGTACATGTGTGTTTGTCTCTGTGTTTTTGTGCGTCTGTGTGTGTGTGTGTGTGTGTGTACATGTGTGTTTGTCTCTGTGTTTTTGTGCGTGTGTGTGTGTGTGTGTGTGTGTGCGTGTGTGTGTACATGTGTGTTTGTCTCTGTGTGTTTGTGCATCTGTGTGTGTGTGTGTGTGTACATGTGTGTTTGTCTCTGTGTTTTTGTGCATCTGTGTGTGTGTGTGTGCGTGTGTGTGTACATGTGTGTTTGTCTCTGTGTTTTTGTGCGTGTGTGTGTGTGTGTGCGTGTACTATGTGTGTGTCTGGTTTCTGTATTTAATGTTTGTTTATTTTAGGGCTGTACAACATATGGTTTTTTATCATCATCGCAGTATATATATATGGAAATAAGGATTTCCTTTCATTTGTTTTAAATCCATCAAGCAGCTCGTTGGATTTAAGCAAACTACTGAAAGCAGCAGAAATGCAGATCTTAGTTCACTCTAATATTTCTTTATCGCAAGATATATCGTTATCGCGCTCTTCAGCAACGTTGTCACATATTTCCCTCATATCGTGCAGCCTTAGTTTATTTTATATTCTCGTTTTTATGAATGCACCATCAGCCAAAGTGCTACTCACCTGGCAGTACATCTCTTTCTGATTCTGACGTTCAGCTCCAGCAGCACAGCCCTTTTGTTTGGAACGCTGATGTTTGTCACAGCAGACGCGCGATGCCTTGTTTTGCTGAGCGTGCATCATACCTCGTTGTGAAAATGTGGGTCATGTTTTTTTTGAGGAATCGAATGCAGTCTCCCAAGCTGCGGGAGGGAGACGACGCGATGATTGCCGCTGTTATCAAGTGATGTTTGCGTTGCCCGTGACACTTTGATTCAGACAAAGGAAGCGCCCGGAGGCTGCTGAGCGGCGCCTGCTAACAGCCGCCGTGTGTCACGCTGCCGTACAAAGGAGGAGATGTTTTCACCGAGCCCCGTCTGCTGCTCCCTGAGAAACGATAATCCCCTCAGAGCTATTGTTGTTACACGTCATGCTAATGTGGCCTCACACACATGCACTGTGCAGGATTTCTTTTATTACAAAATGTTCCAGAAGATCTACTGGGGGAAAAATGTGCCGCCTGAAATCCTCATCAATATTTCAAAATCAATCAACAGTTATTTATATAGCACTTCACAGCAACCAGCAGGTATCCAAAGTGCTTTACATGAAGTCCCAACAGTAAAACATAACATACAGTCAAATCAGAGGGAATAAAACATGCAGTCAAATCAGAAAATAGAATACCTATGTCACTAACGCTACTATGTATTAACCCTTTTGTTGTCGCTGGGTCGAATTAGACCCTGTTTTCAAAGTTTATTATATCAGAAATATGGGTTTCTTTCAACCACTTTGACCCAAAATAACTTGGAAGCGTGCATGTGTGTTGTATGGGACCCATGTTCTTAATTTTCCTACATCCATGTAAAGGCAGTTACACACCAACCAGACGGCCGACCCTCGGCAGAAAAGGCAGTTGGACCGATCCGTGTCCCCGAGTTGGTCAAAAAAATGCCTCGGAACACACCAAAGAGATGAGACGTAATACGTCTCCATAACAGCAGGCGGCACTACTCTGTATTGTCGCCCAGAAAATGAAAACCGGCAGCTGATTGGACGAACGCGTGACGTGGGTCTGGTTTCTCCGGAAATTCAAAGACAGACCGTCATGGCGGCTCGTTCAGAATACGATCTCATATTGGACTAAAATAGTTCACCGAAACGTGCTTCTGAAAACATTTTAAGAGAGAAATAGGCCGTGCAGTTGCTGAATCTGTCTTCATTTCAGATCAACAAAGCTCAGTTTAAAAGATTTTCGTCAGATTTTGAGAGACTGTAGTCACGCTCATCCCGCTCGCCATTTCCGGGTGAGTCCCGACTGCCCTGTCTCCCACTGAACATGTCGGGTCGGCCAAAATGAAGGCCGACGGCCCCTCGGACGGACGACGGCACGGAACACACCGAACAGACTCGAGTCACCGACCTCGCCAGACTGTCCAACGGGCGATTATTGTCCCGGTGTGTAGCTGCCTTAACGCTACCTCTGAGCCTTCAACTTCAAATGTATTTGTGTCCCCGAAGGGCGATTAGGTGTGCAGCAATTATAAACACATACGAGACACATACACTGAACAAAAATTATAAACGCAACACTTTTCACGGCTGAACCCTAACCCTAACACCAGATATGCAGTTTTTCCGTCACATGGTACCTGCTCGACTCGCCTCGACTCGCCAAACCTTTTTTGGTTTTCCATTCTGATAAAAAGTCCCTGGTACCTGCCAACAGGTACTTTATTTAGTCTCACCTCCGTCGAGGTTCCAAGCGAGCTGAGGCGATACCAGAAGGTGACGTGAAAACCTGCAGACTACTGATTGGTCGGAGAGAATCGTCACTAATCACTGGGTCATCATTGCTATAGCGACAGATGACGGGGGTGTCCTGAACAAACCCGCCATTTTTAAATAGTTTAGCCAGCGGTGGGTGGGTTTTTGATGTTGTTGCCTCCAGCTTCTTTAGAAACATTTTTCTTCTGGCTGTGGCAACATGCCGTCATAGACAACACACCTTCGACGTTCTGTGTGTGTGTGTGGGTGTGTGTCGTGTTAGGTCACGGCAGTTTCCTGCGGCGTCGCTATGACGACCAGCCACGCTCACCTAAGGCATGAGGCGGTACTAAATCTGCAATGGAAAAAGGAGGATGGGGCACCGCGGTCGAGCTGAGTAGAGTAGGGCTGCAACTAACGATTATTTTCATAGTCGATTAATCTGTTGATTATTTCCTGGATGAATGGATTAGTTGTTTGGTCTCTAAAATGTCAGAAAATTGTGAAAAATGTGGATCAGTGTTTCCGAAACGCCCAAGGTGACGTCCTCAAATGTCTTGTTTTGTCCACAACTCAAAGATATTCAGTGTACTGTCACAGAGGAGAGAAGAAACTAGAAGATATTCACATTTAATAAGCTGGAATCAAAGAATTTTTACTTTTGTCTTTAAAAAAATTACTCAAACCAACGAATCGTTTATCAAAATAGTTGCTGATTAATTTAAAAGTTGACAACTAATCGATTAATCGATTAATCGTTGCAGCTCTAGAGTAGAGTAGAGTTGAGCAGGTACCATGTAATGGAAAAACGCCTAAACTGACTATACCGCCTATACTGGTTTTCGGACCCCCCCAATAAGTGCTCACTAACAGATTTAGTCAGATTTGTGAAAAATATTTGAGAGAAATAGTTCTTTTGTGTACATAGAAAAAGTCTTAGATCTTTGAGTTCAGCTCATGAAGAATGGGGGCAAAAACAAAAGTGTTGCGTTTTATAATTTTGTTTTTTAGTATAAATACATACAAGTTCTACACACAGTCCAACTGGAACACAACCGTAACAGTACGAGGACAAATAAATACGAGGTGCATGGATAGCTGCGTCAAAGTGACCTACATAGGGCGGGAAAAAGTGCATATCAGCCTACAAAGTTGACACAACATAATCAACAATGACCATCGTCGACAACAACCTCAGCATCCATTACATTACATCACCAATGCGAGCTACATTGAACGTGTTTTATATGTAGGTCTTAAGTTTCATCCGTTAAGTGGCCATATTATGCTCATTTTCAGGTTCATAATTGTAATTTGAGATTGTATCAGAATAGGTTTACATGGTTTAATTTCCAAAAAACACCATATTTTAGTTGTACTGCACATTGCTGCAGCTCCTCTTTTCACCCTGTGTTCAGGTCTCTGTTTTAGCTACAGAGTGAGACCTCTCACTGCTGTAACATCTTTGTTGGCAGTTGCACATGCTCAGTAGCTAGGTAAGATCACATGCTCAGTAGCTAGGTAAGATCACAATTGCTAGCTAGCTGTTTCTCCAACTTTGTGTGGAATACCTGCAGAACAGGGACATGGAAGTAGTTGCATACAATTTATTTTGTAGATTAGGGTGAATTTGTGTGTGTTGTAGCAGTGTTTTGCCATTGAGAACGAACTAGCATGCTAGTGCGACCTGTAACGTTCATATCTCCAGCTTTCCTATCCATTAAAGGCGGAAATGCCGAAAAATAATCTTAAAAAAAAAACTGACTGACTCAATTTGATTCTAGTCTCGCATTGCCAGACCTTCCTCCACAGCGCTGCAAAGGAGGGTCTGGCTAGTCCACACAGCATTCTGGGACGGGAGGAAAACGTGCTCTGGTTTGTTGGCGTCTCTTTAAACCAGTCGCAATCACTTTTGAACGTACACACGTTCCACCAAAACAAGTTCCTTCCCGAGGCTATTTAGCAGAGGCACCGTTGCTCAGTCCGGCACTTAGCACCGCCCAAGACGATTGTGATTGGTTTAAAGAAATGCCAATAAACCAGAGCACGTTCTTCTCCCATCCCAGAATGCTGTGTGGACTCGCCAGACTCGCAGCGCTGGTCATGCCAGCCTAACGTTAAAGTATGATGACATCCCCAATGCTAACACGCGTCTTGCTTACATTGAGGACATGAGCTCAGCGGTGTGTTTCTGTTAGAAAGCGCTGCACAGCATGTGCTGCGTGACGGTCTGTCGTCAGCACCACGCCGGACCGCGGTGAAGCCGTTGCGTGGCGAAACCGTTGCGTGGCGAAGCCGTTGCGTGGCGAAGCCGTTGCGTGGCG